>NW_026962799.1:0-191725 GCF_032445375.1 Bacillus rossius redtenbacheri
TTTATTCTTTCATCCAGATGGAATGATCTTGTACCGTATATATTGTATCTGTGGTACATTATGCTTGTTTTAATTTAGTACACTGAAGGAACCTGGACAAAATAAACTTGTAGCATTATAATGATAATAGTAAAATGCACATCAAGGAAATTATTCCCACAAGACCCCGAGATTGTTTGTGTGTGGCACCCAGGCTCTTTCAACACACTCAAGCATCGTGTAACACATGATCATACCATCAAGATCAAGGAGTAAACTTGGATATGTGATATGGAATAATTACCCCGACACATGTTTAATTCAATTCAGTTGTGTACTAGCAAAATAATTGGTCACAGCTTGGGGTCATACATAATGATTGGTAAAATGATGAATTATCTAACGATTTTTATAATTTCAACTGGCATACATGTAGGAGTGTACGTTTTAACGCCAGTAGCAAATAGCATACACATGTTGTTTGAAAGAAAGCAGTATTAATTTATAAACATACCTTTCTGTAGTGTGAAGTTAGGCCAGTAGACAAAAATTATTTCAGATAGGTACTTTAGTTCTAACCACCGATAAAACTATTGATTAAAATTGCGTACAAACCTGGCGATATTTTATCATGCATCCTTATTGAAACTAAACTTTACCTTTTGCACGAATTCTTGCGCATTGAATTCCGTCGCAACTTGCTCCCAGGCTTTCTTTTTTGCTGTCACTGATGTGACATCGCTTCGCTTGTTTTCAAGGCATTTATGATTATGTACTAGCTTGCACAATATATCCTTTTCTTCAGTACTAAACTTTCTCATACCCATCGGGTCCATTTTTCAAAATTCAAAGAGTGAAGCGGGGAAACTCTATCGATGTTTCGGATGAAATCACCAACATAAAAAAGACAAAAATTACATTTACAAGGCGGTGAACATCGAGAGAAATATTTTTCCCCGTGGGCGTGTGGTAACAGTTCCACTCGGCTTCGAGGAACCTCCATTTGACGACTCTGCAACGCACGGAGAAATCTCGAGTAATATCATTCAATTCTATCTCGAACTCCACTCACACTCCACTCGCACTCGGAGAATCCTCGGAGTTTTGAGGCGGGACTCTGCAAGCGGCCCTCAGAGTTCTAGCTGACTTTTTCTTGTGAAGCAGTGCGCAATAACGTGGTTTGAAAACAGCGATGGCCGTGATCTGCATTTTGGGCAAATGTCTCAGAAAAATAAGATGACAATAACTTGTTAATTTAATAAATGAGTTTTCTGTGAGAGATTTTATTGCACTACATTTAAAATAGAACTTATAAGATAGATTGAAAGCTGTTTGAAAATTCTGATCTTTAGTTATATAGTTATTTTGATTTTTAATAACTATAAAATATTATATTGCCTTTGAGGCTGATATGAGTAAGCATATTCAGACAGAAGAATTTTTTAAATAACATAATTTTAGTCGTTATGATTTTGAATATAGATATATATACCTAGCTGAAATGCTGTATATTTTTATTGATATATCTTTATACATAAAAATCCCGTGTCACGATGTTCGTCCACGCTAATCTCCGAAACTACTTAACCGATTTTAATGACATTTTGCGCATATACGTAACTTAGTCCAACTTGAGGGGTAGGATAGTTTTTATCTCAATTAATGACCAAATATTTGTTTTTTCAAATGAAAAGTTTTTTTATAGGACAAAGGCTCATATACATACAAACAGCAATTGTATGTTATTTCTCTATGTCCACCACACTCTCATATAGTGCTATACATTTCGTTTTAAGGGCAAGCTTCAAGGTCGCGGTTGTGAATCATGGTCACCAGGTAGTGCTGGGGTGGAGATGAGAGCGAGAGATCGCAGACAGAAATATGACCGTGGCAGCGAGTGGGCTGAAGGGTGGAAGGAATGCGCCGGCGGGAACACGTGTTCATCCGGTGTTGCCGGTTCTTTGTCCCATTGAGGAGAACAGCCGCGTGTCTAGCTAAGGGCGGACCGTTAGGCGAGGCACACCCACTCAGCAGTGTTTCAGCACTAGAAGCCCGGGACAGCAGGAATCTTCATTGGGCATCGTATAGAGCAGGGTTTTTTGGAGATGAATTCAGATACTAAATTGATAATGTATTTTTTAATATATTTTTTTAGTTATAATTCTACAACCAATGGTCAATTAAATTGGACTCTATCGCATGTCATGTTCAAGGATTACGTGCACTTACACGTCCCGTAACACCCGAAACTCTGGTGGGTTTTCCTACAAGCACACATTTAATTTTATGAGCAAACCTATATTTTTTTAAATTTAGAATATTTTAACTTCTCCACATAATGTATGCGAATATTACGCTTGTGACCAAATGTTTAAATTATGTTATATATATATTAAGATTCGAGTTATAGGGCAGGACTATTTTTGAAATATTAAACAATTTGTAAAATACTGAATAATTTAACAGTACCAGTCGAGATGAGTCAAGACATAAATATTTCGTAAGAAATAAAACACGATGTACATACATATACTTGCTACACATTGACAATTTAACGATATGTAAAAAATGAGGACCTAATACATTGACGTATTAAAACTTAAGTTTATAAAACAATTGCCAAGTGCAAGTACAATAGGCAAACCAAGAGCCCCGTATCATTCATGGATATTTGTTCTTAACTTGCAAACTTATAAACATAGAAAAGAGAGTATATATATAGAGATAGAATGCAAACTGACCATAGAACAAGTGCGACTATTGCGACAGCGCTCGGACGGCTGTACACCAAACTAACGAACATGCGCATGCAAAAGTGTACTATATCCTTTGTAGCAAAATAGGTCCACGTACCCTAGTTTCTAAACATAACCTATTTTTTAAGTACGGATTTTTTCACAGCCATCGCCCCGAGAAGTTTGCATATATGTACCTTTTCGAATAAAAACCCAACTTAATATACTGTTCTCTCCTCAAACTAATTCAGAAATACCTTTACAAATGGAAAATTTTAAGTTTTGTAGTCAGAAGGGGGAGTGTAAGATCCATACGAATGTCTGAAAACCATTAGTTATGTGTATTAATAATTAAAATAGCAACAATAACATTAATTTTGTTAGATACTTGTATGATATGAATGTATGCATGCTTCTGCAGATGTTACAGTTAGACAAACCCAACACAAAAATTTAAGTAGTTGCTGGACTTCTAGAATAGAAGCACAAAAAAAAAATAACACATGGTTCCACCTCACAATTTAATTAATTTTACCATCAAATTTTTCCTATTACATTCAGTTCTTAAGTCTGGCTTCACATAAGAGACTAAACCTATTGTGCAACTGCTGTGTTAAAATAAAATAATCACTGTAAAACATCCTCTAAATGCCCGCGTTATTCCTGTTACCTACGTGATGATTCTGGATTTTTAAAAAAAGTTCTCCAAATTTCTCTACACTTACTATTTATCCCCCCCCCCCCCCCTCCATATTCCATGGGACAATGGACAATGGACAAAAAAAAAGGATGTTCCATTTAATCTCACTCAACCAATAACAACAATTTCTGACATCAGAAAATGGTTATATACACTGGCTTAGATATAAAATTACATTACCCTTCCACCTTAAAGGGCAATTGCTTCAGTAGATGTGGTTTGGGGCTGCCATTTCATGAAACTTTCACACATTTTTCATAGTGTGCTTCAGCAATATATGCACACACCATGAAAACTATATGCTACTAGCTACTGCATGCAACAGATGTATAAATTTGATAAAATTACCCTCCTTTCCTAACTTTCACCCTGAAGAATACAAATTTTAGGCTTCATGTGTCACTTTAATTTACAGTAACTTAGTATGTTTATTGCGAGTTTTAAGATTTTAATAAATTGGGGCTTACAAAGAGCAATTTTCTATCTATTGGATGATGATGCAGGAAATTTAGTGCTCCATCAGTACTACCCAAGCTGAGGTTTGCACGCAGACTGTGTAATAATAATTGGCACACAAAAGTTTAATAAATAAGACATGATTTTATATCTGGGACATTCAGTGCACAGTTGTTAGCAAATCTAGCTAATAAGGATGATTACAGCACCCAGCAGCACACACAATGACATGACACTACTTCGTGGATTGTTTCCAATGTTAGTATTGATTAACTGTTTTATTGATATTAAGGGACAGGCTGTACGACTACTGTTACATCTTCTGAAACAAATTTATGATTTTTAGTGCAACAAAAGTGTCATAAACATTTTTAACTGAAATAAGCTGCAAAAAAGACTAAATTAAGATGGTACCCTTTATTATGGCTAAAGTACTTTCGTATAATAATTCACAATTGCAAGAATACTGAGTAGTTTAACCTTTGTCAAAAATATAAATTATGCATAAAGATAACTTTACTAATAAACTAGGTAATATTTTTACAAGAGATGTGCAGGAAAAGTACAAACAGGTAGGTACTCATAGAAAAAACTCTGCGGGACAAATAAACACTAACGAAAGCAATTTTCCTATCATTTATTTGTATAAAAAGAAACAACGGGCACAAGTCAGGTGCTATTTCTTACTGAAATACACTTCCACAATGTTTTCGTATGTACAAGAATTGCTTGTAATGAATAGTATGCATAAGTATCTAATACACTATGCATTACAATTGACAAGTATACACAAACCTCCTGAGATGATTAAAATGTCATTTTTAAATAACTATAAAACCAATGTGCTCAAGAAATGACTTTTATATAAAAGAAATAAACCCTCAAAGATAACATAACTCATGACATATGTATATGTACACTACCACTGCACAAATTTAAAAAACACTGATACTACTTGACATAAGTGAGGAAAGTTTGGTACATGTAAGCAGAAAACATATTAGTTGTCATTACAACAGAAACATAAAGCTATGTAAATGTTTTGGGATGACAATACTTCAATTAAAACACAACATTATTTACAAAATAGAAACAAATCTTACCAAAGTTTAATTTTTCAATAACAATTTGCTGAACAAACACAAATTCCTAATCACAACAGTAATGATTAAACATAAGAGTGACATCAATTACAGCCAGACAAGCATGTTGTGCTGCTTAAAAGAGAAAAGAAATTATTCCAAAAAAGTGTTACTTCCTTATGTTTACAACATTCCCAGTTCATAAAACAGGCTTAGAATAAAATTGTAATACAAATTAAGATTACTTTACTATTAATCTGTGTCTATATATAATATTAAAACAGACAAAACACAAAATAAATTACCTTTCATGGCAAGTGTTCCCTGGATAACTATGATTGCCTAAATCAGGATGGCCACAGAAAATTGGAAATCAAATTCCCCGAGTATAAATAAAAACCTCAGTGACTGATAGCACAAATTCAAATGCGTTAGAAAACCAATCTAACCTATGAAACATTTTACAATTTCATATTTGCTATCATTAATTGTCACTCAGCACATACTTCTGTATTCTCTTGTTACACGCATGTTTGCATACAACATTGTGTCAAATTTATGATGCGTTCATTTAGAAAATTCAGTAATGTACTGGAGTTGCTAAACCAAAGTACATAACATATTTCAACCAATCCATTCTTCCATAACGATTGTGTAAAAAACATACATGTGAAAACGAACACTGAACTCTTTTGGCACTACTGATCAAGAATTTCATTTCTTTCAATGTATAGTAGACCTAAACCCATAGGTGAACCTTTTTCCTGATCTTTCACAAAATTCACTGACAATTCCATGTTTTCACTGACCTTTTTCAAATTCCCTGACATTTCCCTGTTTTCCAGGTCTGTGGCCACCCTGTAAATCCTAACTTAAGGACATTTGAATAATCTTGGACTGGCTTTTATATGGCTAATAAAAACTGTTTCCTCACATAAGTTATGTAGTAGAATTGAGCATTAGTGAAATGTATTTCGATATAAAACAAAACCATGTCAAAATTTTAGTCAATTTAAACAGAATGTAAACCAACTTTAACAGCTCATAAACTTAAGTTAGTATAATGTGCAGCCCAAAATTAAAACATAATTACTGACCATGCCAGCACAGCTTATTTCAAGGAGTAAAGCAATCAGCCAATCAGTAGAAATCTACGAGGTTTTCTTTTCCATGTTATAACCTTTATCACGTTAAAATTTCCTTACGGAAGTCAGAAATCCAATATTTTTCTTAACATCCTGACTTTCTCTCTAAACTGATGACAGATCACACTAATAAAAGTTTGAAAACATAATGTGTCACATTAAAACTTAAATTTTCCAGTCAGACATAATAGGTATGCTAAAAGAAACAAGCTACTGTCATCCCCTTCGTAAATAAATTAATACAGTCATGAAACCATTTGTCAAAATTCAGAATACAATAGTGATAATGACAACAGAATTTTTGGCATCAAAAATGAAATAAACACAAATAATAGGTCATTAAATAAAAAAAATGTAAATTGAAAAAGAAAATAAAAATCAGAAAAAAAATACTGGATAGGCATGTATGACCAGTACTTTACTGGCAACAAAACATTGTATTTTAATCCTCAGTTACTATCAAATGTTAACCTTGTGACACGAAAAAACAAACTATTTTTTGTTGAAACTAAATCGCACAGATTCCACTAAACGATATTAGTTAGTTCAGGCTTACATAGCCTCACTTTTTCTGCAAGACCTCTTCACAAACTTTTGCAAAGCCTGCTTCTTAATAGGATCCTTCAGAAGCCGTGACGATGCATGAATACGATGCACATCCCTACCACTCAAAATCTTGTTTACATTTTTGCACCATGCATGAATTAAAAGCCTGACAGAAAGACGAGTGAAGAGCATCTTTAAATCATGTTCTTTACACATCATGAAACTCATGTCAACAGAATTATAAATTTCAGTGACGATTTGCTTCCCTACATTCTCATCATGACACCAAATAGGCAAAAGTGATGCACTAATTTCTGAAATTCTTCGGAATGTTTGACTGAACTTTGTACTTGGATAACAGAGAGCCTTTGGAGAATATGATCGACTAGATATTACAAAGTTCTCTGCTATTTCTTCTTGAGCCACTGATTCAGTCGCAGATGACATTAGTATACAACGACAGATTTTGCAGTACTTAGTTTCATGGACTAGTTTTCGAGCTAAATATCCACTTACATACCTTTTTACAGCTGTTGAAAGATAATATTGTTTGTCTGTGATACTAGGGTGTTTCTTTCTCTTTGAATGATCATCACACATTGCTTCATGAAAGTTGTCATTTGCAGTGTTACTTATGGACTTAATGTTGGCTGGGCCTGGCAATGATACATTGGTGACAAAATTTCGCAATGTATCAAGAGCGTCTTCTGGCGTGTATTCACAATTGGCTCCGACAGAGTGGCTTGACAAAAAGTTGTTAATAATTAAACTTTTGAAGGAAGAAATAAATGAATCACACGTTGGGTTTACATTACGGCATCCTGACTTCTTACACAACAAAATAAGTTTTCCAAGGGATCTTGATTTAACCTTCTTGGACACAGAAATGTCCATCCCTCTTTCCGCAGTCTCTTCCAAATACACTTTAGGCCTTGCAGTGTGCGAATCCAATTTTTTACAGATGGAGGTACAGACAATTTCCCCTGGGCACCAACAAACTTCATTGTTCTGAAAACCTGAATCATTTCATCCCAAAATGGTATATGGGGTGATTTGTTCTTTAAAGCACATCTAAGGTATTTACCTTCTCGAGCTTCGAGAGCACTGCCATTGACAGAGTCAAACAATTTGTCCATTAACAAAAGGAAGTCTGCAGTGTCCACAGCTTTCCTGTCTAACTCTGGTTCATACTTGCCACCCTCTGCTAACTTTCGCATTAATGCAGACACTCTCTGACTAAACACTTGTGCACATTTATTCACTTTCATTTTTCTAATCCTATCAGGAATTACATGCTCATCTGTAAGTTTAGGGCACATTCGCAAGTCATCATCGCCTTCATCCAGTTTATAAAACTGCACAACATGGGTCCATGAAGCAGTTTTCTCTGTATCCTTCCACTTAAATATAACATTTTTTGTTAGAAGATTATTACGAATACATTTCAATAAATGTGGTGGGTCAAAAAGTGGGATAATGACATTTCCATCCACAATGAAACCACAACTTCTATTTTCTATATTATCTCTCAAACACTGCTGTCTTGTTTCTTCTAACAGATAATTCACTGCAGCTTGATTGTTTGCACCCTGATCACAAACAGTGGCAATGACATTAAGACCACATGCATTTACACGCCTAATGACTTGTTTGATGGCAATGGCTAAAGAATGAGTTTTTGTTGCATTCTGACAAAATGTAAATGCCACTGGCTGTTTCCATTTTCTTCTTATACCACGTACCATGAAAACAAGTACATGGTCAGCAACTAATGGAACTCTGTTATTGCCACAATCTTGCCAGCCGATTATCATGTCTTCACTTGTACTATAATGAAGGCTTGGTTTGATAGCCATTTCATCAAATAACAAGCAGCAGTAACGATCAGATGTAGAAAGTCTTGATACACTGTGCTGAAGGTTGTCAAATATCTGCTGATTCAAACCAGGGCTAAATGGGATATTCTGCAACAGCTTCATCATTGTTTGCCTACTTGGAAGAGAGAAGACTTTAGCCAACAAACGATAAGCTTTGCCACTTTGTTTATAAATCGACAATGCCAAAATCTTGTCATCCAGGGTGAATCTACGTCCTTGTGGTCGTACATCCTTATTTCTTATCTGAGACATAATCAATTTATAAGAAATTGTATCAACCTTCTCAGAAAGTATTTTTAGAAATTCAGATGTACATGTCTCCTCTGCCATTTTCAACCGCTTACGAAACGAACTGTTTTTATTTCTCAGCAGTCTAGCCTGCCGTTTCAGCTTTACGGCTGCCTTGTACAATGAACTTGCTTTTGGTGTTAGTTCATTCTGAAATGACACATTAACAGATTTTAGTAGTCCCTTATTATTATCCCTAGCAGCAGGTGTAGTGGAAGTTACAGGAGAGTTGGATGTCGCAGGTATACCAGCAGTAGGTGACGTGATGACAGCAGGTGACGTGATGACAGCAGGTGGTGTACCAGCGGAAAAAGGTGACGTGGCAGCAGCAGTTGAATTGGTGGCAGCATTAGGTAAATGGTTGATGTCATCAACTGGACAAGATGCACTGGTCCCTCCACTGCTGGAATGTACTACAGCCAAAAACCAACATTACATTTGGAATAGACATACTATATGTATACAAATTTCTAACTAGCCAGCGCCTTAATATATATTAAAAAATTAAATGCAGTTACTGAAAAATATAACCTGAATGTGTTGGTTTCATTTCATGATTTTGTGACACATCATCAAGAAGGTAAACACCCAGTAGTCAACATATTAGACTTTCAACTAAAAATTAAGAGGCAATGTATCACCAAATTATAGGAAATAAATACTTCAAAATTGACTTTCAATAACTTGTTAAATAAATTATTTGTTGAATGCATCCCATGTTAAAGACTTCATTCAGCGAGTACAAAAATTTACACTATTTGTTCCTGAAAGCGTTAAGTGCTATGAGAGACATTTTAACTACATTTTATATAATATAGGTACGATGTCTTGTGTTTATAGAAATGTAGACATTTGGTGACGTGTAAAATATGTTTCCATTATATAATACTTCTTAAAGTGGCAGTATTACAAAACGTGTCCCTAATGTTGATATATTCAACACGTATCAAATAGTAGCAAATAGAATTGTATATTTCAAACTTGTGCAACTATGCTTAAAATTTAATGTTCAAATAATGTTTGTTTTCATGCATCAACTACTACACTATGTTTGCTGTGTGTTATATACTATCAAAATGCAAAACTTTGTATGTTGACTACTGTAATTAAATACTAAGTTTTTGAAATTTTGTTATTTTGTAACAACCTTATGATATATTAATTAAGTTCTACTTTTCTAAGTTACAAGGAAAGATGAGAACTTCCAGTATGATATATAAGTACATTAACAGGATTCAGCCATTTTGTGCTTGAAAGAAATTTTTTTTACAGATTTTTAACAAACTAATTATATACTTACTTAAGAGTGTGTCTGACTAGTTAAGACTTTTCATGGCATCATAACTATGATCAAATAATAAAACTTGAACCAATGTGCCAACTACAGAGACACCGTAACAGGTGTTAATGACACAAATACAATACTAAGTAAAAAAAATCCCTCTGAGTGTGTTTAATTTAATGCTGAACTGTTAACTTACAGTAGAAAAACATAACAAGAAAAGCAGTGAAAATATTTGGTTGCAAAACTTAAAGCCCATTCATTATAATTACTGTCCAATACTACAATTTCAGAATTCTGTTGGTTATGCAATCAAGATAATAGAATACATATTTTAACATTCTTAATAACATTTCTTACAATAAATATATTACTTCAATCACAATTTTCAAATGTTACTATCCAAAAATAATAATATTGTTGAACATTTCAAACAATGAACAAAATTGTAATACTTGGTAGTAAATTCCCCAAAGTTAACCTTCTCAGTTATTTTATATTCTTAATTAACCCATCAAATATATGTACAGAAGCTAGTAAGCTATTGAAAGCTGTTAAAGCCAAATTGTTGAACCTCATGCCAACTTAAAAAAAAATTAGAATTACATGACACGTTGACAATTACACTAGATATTAACTACAGATATAGCAACATTACTTTAAAAGCGACAAATTCCAGTGGTACATTTGAGGAACCCCGAGTTAGTGGTTTTATTCTGCGATGAAGCCAAGTTCACTGAAGACGCTATTCTCAATTCGCACAACAGTCATGTTTGAAATGATGTCTATCCGCATGCAACGTGTGTTACAGCTCACCAGGAACGTTTTTCAGTTAATGTGTGTTGTTAACACGTATGCAACAATTTCAATGTTGTGAAACAAACCGAAGCTGTGATTGATTTTGGAGTGAAATTAAATTCTGTGCCACAATTAAAAAGGTTATTTCTCTACTCGAACGCCCGCATATCCACAACATAAAACTCTACAACAGGTTGCCTACGCTGACTCTTTTCTGGGGCTACAGGGGCTTAACTACGTGTTTCCGGCAACATGTTTATTGGCAAAAATGGTTGCAAATAATAAGAGCTATCTACCCTCAAGCATTGTACCATGAATTTTGATACACCCTGTATGTATGTGTATATATATATATATATATATGTGTGTGTGTGTGTGTGTGTCAGTCTGTGTGTGCAAATGCATGGCAATTTGATGTGTGATTTTTCCAATTGCCCTACTGCAGCATTATTTAATATTCATATATACTAAAGCAAGCTTGTAGGCCTACACATAATTCAGCTACATGATTATAAAGGCCTCCTGTTTGTGCATTCTCTGAAAATAATTCAAACAAAATAGAACACCCTGCATGTTTATCGGAAGTTTGTGAGCTTAAAGATTTCTGATTAACTAAAAAATAAAATAATAACTTTCTCTCTATAGTACCTACCTTAATGTGCCGGGAACTTGAAGGAGTTTTCTCTAGTTGTTTCATCACTGAAACCTAAAAGGAGAAAAACCAATAACAATAATTTCACATTACTCATTTATTGCCATATAATTTATGTTAAAAAAATTTTTTTTTAAAGGTTTTTTTTTAAATTTATATTTCTTATACGGTACATGAATAATTTTATCTTGATTATATACTGTAATGTGTGAACAGGGAGGAGGAAAATGTTAATAGAATAAATTGTGTGTACATAGCTTGGCACTGTAACTGTATTAGATACATCTCAGTTAGGGAGAGAACAGTTCATTTGACATGGTGACACCTGCATTTACACAAAGAATCTGGGCAATCTAGTGTCTTGAGAATTAAAAAACTAGAATGAAAGCTCTTTCAGAAATAAACAAGTCAACTTACCATAAAAAAAATTGTATTAACATAAGTGGTTGTAGTAGTAAAGGACTTAACATAAATGCAGCTTTTGTAGTGATAAAAACACTGATATGAACATACAATATTTTGTGTTATACCTCAAAACATCAGAAGGTTACATAACAAAAGTAATGAAATAGGCTAATAGCCAACTTACAGTTACCAAATAAGGGGAAAAATTTTAAAGTCTTAGTGTTGTGTTTTACTGAATAGGCTACCATCTAAAAGAGAAGGAAATAAAACATATCAATATTGAGGATTACAAATTTTGTACTGTTAGCAGGGTGGGAGATGTGTCATTACCATGTGATACACCGTTTAAACCTGGCTGCAAACCTTATACCAATATAGGAAAATGGCTAAGACACATATCCTGTTATTCTATTACCATTTGTATGCAATGATTATTAGTTCAAGATTGGTACCCCGTTTGTTAAGAATGTACGAAAAATGCTAAGCTATAACTTATATCATCCAAGCATTTTGAAATTACTTGAAGAAAATATTCCATTCAATATTCCATTCAAAATTGTCAGTAATAAAAAAGATGGTAAATATGTATTGTACGGATTAGCGCCAAAAAAAATCGTACAAATATGAAATAACTTTCATTATATGCTATCTTACGTCCTCTCTTCAGAACCGCCTGCGGAGATAAAAAATTCCAATTACTTTAGGAGATATCGAATTTTTTAATCTTCATTTTTTGGCGATTTTTTTTAAAAAAAAATTTAAAAATCCGAAAATACCTTTATTCTGTGCTCTTAAACTTCCTCTTTTCATTAAACCCGGCTGAGATAAGAAATTCCAAATACTTTTGGAGATATCGAATTTTTTAATTTTCATCCTGTGAACTCGTGCGGCGATAACGGTTGCTTGTTTACAAGTATCATTTTTTTTTTTTTTTGCGATGTTCCCAAACGGAGAAACCTAAGATGCACATAAAGTTCTGCCATTCCCGATTACACCCGAACAATTCACCTTCGGCCAACCTCGGGTTTATTTATTAATATTTCTGTGTTTATTTTAATGTAGCTATACTAACCTAACTAACCATCCAAATGGTTTTTAAGTGTTTTAATGTAGCTAACCTATCCGACCACTTTTAATATTTCAATTCATTTTTCCTGCGCAAAAATAAATAAATCCCGAGGTTGGCCGAAGGTGAATATTCGGGTGTAATCGGGAATGGCAGAACTTTATGTGGATCTTAGGACTCTCACGTGAACGAATACATCATGTAAAAAGAAACTTACGTGAGTTTATTCTGTTCATCCTTTTTCCCGGTTTGTTAGGTCAGGTCAGCTACATTATAAATACTTTAAAACTAAACAACCAATAAAATTAATTTTATTATTTTTAATGTCTGTTCAGTTTCAAAGTATTTATAATGTACCTGACCTGACCTAATCTACCTTTGTCCCATTTTGTTAGGTCAGGTCAGTTACATTATAAATACTTAAAACTATACAACATGTAAAATAAATTGATATAATTTTTAATTTCGGTTTATTTTGAAGTATTTATAATGTAACTAACCTTACCTAATGGAAAATTTCTGTTATTTAGACATTCACGCGCACACGGCAAAATATAAAATGGCGACGGTCAAATTAATACACACGTCTGGTATAGCAAAATAAGAACGGCCATATCTCCAAAAGTATTTGGAATTTTTTATCTCCGCAGGCGGTTCTGAAAAGAGGACGTAAGATAGCATATAATGAAAGTTATTTCATATTTGTAAGATTTTTTTTGGCGCTAATCCGTACAATACATATTTACCAAAAAGATAAACCATGGCTAATGTAAAGTATTAAAATTCATGTAAAAAAATATTTTTGAGATTATAAAATTAGCTGTGATAACTATAAAAAAATACTACAAATGATACCATAATATATTACATTAGATTATCAATAGGGCAAAACAAATGGAGACAGACAAGTAAAGAAGTCTAAGGATAAAGTTAAAACATGGGGATTACCTAATTAGAAATTAATTCTGTAACGAATGTAGTGATAACACTGAACCACATACATTGTGAGACAATATAATATTTGTAAGTAATCCACTACATGTAGCAGAGCTATTTAATAAATATTTCATTTCTGTAGCAGAAAGTATGACAAATTGTTCTCTTAAACTTTATCAATGTAGATATGAAGCGCTTTCGAAAATTATATCCGATATCCAAGTAGGTACCACAAACTACACAAAAATGAAATATAACTAATCATTAGAGCACGGAAACATAAATCCACTAATGGCTATGATGGTGTTAGTAGCTAAATTGTACATATGTGTGATATAATTACCACACCAGTTAGTGATATCTGCAACAGTATGCTATTAAATATGGGAGAGTTCCTTGATAAATTAAAAGTAGCACGAGTTAAAACAATATTAAAATAGGAAATGAAAAAGAAAATTACAGACCCACATCACTCTCACCTGCATTTTAAAAATTTTTGAAAAAATATTATAGGCACGATTGATTAAGCTTTTAGACGAATACTGTGTAATATCAGATTCTCAATATGAATTCAGTAATGTATGTAAAAAAATGAATAACCAAATAACGTACTTACCAGGTAAATACAGCGTTGGAAGGCTGTATACTTTCAATTTTTTGGTGCCGAATATTTTGCAGACGTCACTGAAATGTCGGTCACAAATAACTTTATATTTGTACACATCTAGAGGATGTAAGCTGTTCAAATCTATGTTCTGAATCCGTTGTAGCCAAATATTGTATACATCTTCCTCATAAACAGGAAAACGAAGTCTTGTTGATTTTCTATCATCGCAACCCGGTACACTACACTTCTTAATACCACCCATTTCAGCAGTGCGAGGCGAAATTAATGTGAACACAAACACATAAAATATATATTTCCATAACTCACAATCAAATACGCTTGATTATTTAGAACTATCCTACGTAACTCATTGGCTCACCTCTCATAACCAAAAACCGCCATTTTAATAATCAAATACGACAAGATCCCGGCATGCAACGGTTTAGTAGGCTTTTAGCGCTAACACGGGCGTACACTCAACTACAAATTGTTTCGTACGCTCCCTATACAGTTTACACCATGGAGTTAAGAAGTTAGGGAGTAGGTGTGTGTAATCTCTGCTGTGTTAACAGTTGAAGTCAAAACAAAAAACGACCACGCCCCCTTGTGAGAGCAAAACATCACTGGTTGCAATGCATTTAAATGCAGAATACTGTATTTTGTTAATCCGATATTAGCTACCAACGGCGTATATGTGCAAGTTTATCTTGTTAAGATTATGAAATGAAATATAATGTTGTGTTGCAAGACTGTAACGTGTGATTTTTTAGTAGAAATAAGGCAATAAATCCCGATATATGTAATGACGAAATGGGTTATAAAATTAATTTATTGCTTACTTAACAGCATTCAGGTAGGGTGCATTGATGTTATTAAGGCAGTATGTTGTGTCAATAACATTATAGTACCCTTGTTTACATTATTTGTGCTTAAAGAAGGTTTTTTTTCGTCATTTCATTTATCGGACTATTACAATGTTAAAGATATTAGCTTATTACCTACATGTTACTGTAAACGAAATGAACAAATTAACTGATATTTAAATTCTCGTCATAATTATTAGGCCTATGTGTATGGATGGATTAGCTGTCACGAGCCCACTCGCCTATATTAACTTGTACATGCTACAACTTTTGCATTTTATTTATATATTTATTTATTTATTGCAGTGGCCACGCAATAGTAAACATACCAGTAGTTTCTTCAGAGCTAAATTAGTCCTTTGCACGAATATTTCACTTTAGGAGCCAGTATTGTAAAGTAACAGTAATAACAGAGGGCACACATGCCTACCTGCAGCAATGTTGCAGTGATTCCATTTGCAACTTTTTTTTTTTTACTATAGCGATTCCAAGTGTTATATATTTATACTGTCTACGTTTTAATTATTTTTCATCCCACAATTTTAGCCTTGAATGTGTGCCTTAAGCTTCTTTGAGATCAGTGAGGATTATAAAATGCTAGTGAAGATATATTTAAATTGAAAATTATATTTTTGTATTTTTTGTTCTCATAGGGGGCAATATTTACCCACAATTTCCCTAATATTCATATCCATTCAACTATAGATTTGCAAAAATTAGTTCATAGAAATTTTTTCTAGGAAACCTAATTATTTTTGTCAAGATTTTTTCTTGGTTTCCCTTACTTGATGACACACATAAATACTATGTAGCAATAACCAATCAATACTTACTAAGACTGCATATAAATACAAAAAATACTTATGTTTCTGATTTGTAATAGGTAAAACAGTTATTCTTGAATGGAATAACAAGATCACTCGAAGCTCAAAAGGAAGAAGGCATACATAGCTACTAGAAGTTTGACTGCAAAAATTCTCATTGACCCTTAAACAAAATTGTCTTCGTAAACATCTTTTGAACAGAATCACTAGTTTAAATTATATTCTTAGCAAAATAATTGAACCTTATACAAACATACTTATCAGAAACTGCTTTTGTCAAATAAACAATATGATTATTCAATGGGGACATGTCATGCATATGCTGATTCAAAGAGGAAAAAAATGTATTTTCGTCTTACAAATACTTTGCACGTCCTTAGACAGGTATGTTATTCCACCTCTATCTTTCTGTGCAATTAATGAATTTTCAGCATTTCCCTCTGGCAACTGGTGGGCTACATCTTAAATTGGTAATTCCTGAAAAACACTAAAAATATTTTACAGCATTTTTAATGTAGCTATACTAACCTAACCTACAATCTAGTGTTGTTACTAACCTAGCCTAATCAAACACTATCCACATTTGACTACTTCGAAAGAAATATTTTCGAAATTGATTTTTATTACTTTAATTACGGAAAAGTTACGCCGAGGGAATTTTAGAACAAAATGATACTAAACCACACTGCATAAAACTAAAAGTGAAATGTTTTACAGATTAAATCACTTCTCCTCATCCATTTCCTCACCATATTTTTTAAGTTAAGTCTTATAATCGTCGATGATAAAATTGGTACATTATTGGGCTTTGGTAAAAGCAAGCTGGTAGCACAGTGTTGCAAATTTAAAATAGGGTGAAATTATGCGAAATCAACTACAAAACAAGACGTACTGAAGTAAAAACTATAATTTATTAACAAATAACAAGACATTACATAAATGTATATAATTTGGACAACAAAAATCAATGGAAAATATATTATGGTTTCATGCAGATAACACAATCTATTTTATTTCATTTTTTTTATTTTTTTTCAATCCACCTGCAGATCCCTACATGAGCCAACAGCTCAAGGGATATTGACCTTGTCACATTATAAACAAAAATTAAACATAGTTAAAATTGCAATAAAATAATCAAGTTTACAATTATAATGAATTTTGGTAACCTATGACGTAGACCCAGAGGCCACCCTAGCTCCTACAGGCCGTTATGGCGCGTCACCGCCTTCTTCTGTGCGCGGGCGTGTGCGGGAGCCAGTGGTGCCACCTTCAATAAATCAGTGTCCCTCCGACGTAGTTTTTTTTATGTATATTTTCTTTTCTTTCAGCAGGACATAATTTTTATTGTAAAAACTATAATATCATCCATCATGTATAATTTAAATTAGAAGGGTAAATAACATGTATTTTAATATGCACGGGGTGAACAAGTCGCGGGTTCCCGTCCACGAGGACGTCAGATGCTGCACGAGACGCGCGCGGGGAGGGGGTCGGCGCGAGCAGAGGAGGCAGTCGCGTCTGGAGAACCGCGGAGGAGAGACGTGTCGGCCGCGAGCTCTCGCCAAGACGAGTGAAACGGGTGAGCATAGAGGCCTCCGGGCTTAACGTCAGTGACGCGGGGAATAGATCAGCAACAGTCTTCGAGTCGTGTCAGGCAGTTCGAAACTATGGAGATTAGTATGTAAACTATTGCCAAGGGGTCGCCTTATTGTAAATAGTTTAGTTTTCTTTTTATTAGTGTTTCATAATTTTTTCCTTTCCTCTTGTATGTATATATATATATATATCTTTATTCGCTTGTATAGTCATGCATTGCCTAGGATAAAATAGTACCATTGTGTCATGGACGAGACCTCGCCATTTTAATGGGACATTTCAGAAACTGTGTCCGCAGGTAGTGCTTGCCTGAATTCGCTATAGGACAGGAAATCAAAGCCCTGCCGGTTTGGGACAAACGCCATCGGTTAGCGCCGCGACGCCGGCGCCTACTACTTCCCATAGGCGGCCGTGTAAGGGGAAATTCTCGTGTAGTCAGGCCTCACCTAAGAACGGTCGTAGGCGGGAACTGCGATAGCCCCGTGCCAGTGCAAATAGTGGCCAATAAAAAGAGTGAGTGCCACGAAACCCTATGTAGTTTCATTATTAGCAGGCTAGATCCTCTTAACTGCCACGCGGCCCGAAACCCACCCCCAACTGAGCTAGCCCAAGAACCTACACAACCAATAAGGGGATCAGCCCGCTCGACGACAAGTGGCCCCCAACTAGGTGGCAACGCATTCTCAAACTTTCAAATTTTCAAAACTTTCAATTTTTTTTAAAAACTTTCAAACTTTCGAAATTTTGTCTCAAAGGGCGTAATTTGGCAAAGTGCGGGTTGCCAAGAACACGGACAAAGTGGGCGGAAAGGACATCACGGACATTATATGGACTGGAGTAGCGTGCGACGTAGCGCGAGTTGCGTCACGCGAACGGCGCGGGAGCTGCCTGGCGCGGCGGAGCGGCGGAAGCAGGCGGAAGGAGCGGCGCGGGAAAGAGATAAGGAGACGCATCCACGCCGGGATCAGGTTCACGCGGGAGAGAGATAAGGCGGCGCGACCCACGCCGGGCTCGAATTCGCGCGGTATCGCGCTGCGGCTTATCGCGCGCCGAGAGGCGAGTTCGCCGACCGAGCCGAGAAGGATCGGATAACCAAGTGAAGCCGGGTGACGACCGGAAAAATGGAGGGACCGGATGAGACAAAGGCGAGGGTGATGGACACGTGTGTGGGGTGTGGACTTCCGTTCAGGGGGAGACACGGACAGGACCTTTCGTGCGAATGCCCATGGGGACTAGCGGACGTGAAGAGTAGCGGGGAGAGTAATGACAGACAATCGGGGAGTCATTTACCGGGTCACCGCGACGAGGGCGTTAGAGAGCCCATAGGTCATGGTCATCCGAGTATAGTGATGCGAGTGGTCGAGGTGGCTAGCCCATTACCGGAGTTTGCGGGAGAACCGCACGAAGATCCGAGTGCGTTTGTAGCCGCGTGTGTGGACAGGCTTAGGGGAGTGCCACGAAGGGACTGGGTGACGAGAGTGTGTGGCCAGTTACGGGGCCGGGCGGCGAAATGGTGGACGGACACGGGGGACTATCTATCCGAGTGGGGAGAATTCGAGCGAGCACTAGAGAGGCGGTTCAACGGACCACTGGCACGAGCCGAGTGTCAGCGACAACTTTACAGTGTACCACAGGCCGCAGGGGAGAGCGCCGAATCATTTATCTATAGGAAGGTGCGGTTGCACCGGCGAGTGGGGCCGGAGAGAACAGTGAGCGAGGTCATGCCCGTAATATGCGAACAGTTGTTGCCGTCGCTACGCCCTTTTCTGCGACGGGCCGTGGACCTAGAGGTATCCGAGTTCGTGGAGCTGGCCCGGGAGACTGAAATGGACTTGGCAGCAAGTAGGAGGGAACTCTGGGCAAGAGAGTCACGACGGGAGCCTAGGATGACACCAGTGATGTCACAAGAGACTGTGACACCCGAGGACGCAATGACATTGGTCCGATACAGGGGCGGGGCCACACCACAAGGGCAGAGGACGACAGGGGGACCCACACGGGAGACCAGAACACGGTCAGAGGAGCGGAGTACGAATCAGCGGACGAGTGACAACCGTCCACCCAGGTGTCAGTATTGCCGCAGCCCGGAGTATCACTGGCACGCGGAGTGTCCAACCAAGGCGGAGTTGTGGAGGAAGATGGAAAGGGAAGGACGCCATCCGGGAAACGGACAATAGGGGGCAGGGACAGAGTCGGCCACTGCCTCCTAGATACGAACCCGGACAACATGACAGAAAAGACCTCACCGAGCCCGAGAACGAGTCAGCCCAACGACGCCCGCCATGACACCAGCCACAGGGACGAGAGGAACACAGGGACGTCGCCCGCCAAAAGTGACAGCCCCACTGGGCAGCTCGGAAGAGACACGAGGGACCACGGGAACCGCAGCATGGACGCCACAGCAGACGGGGGAGCCAGTAGCAGTCCAACAGCAGGGGACAGGTCACCACCAGAGGAGCAGGGGGCTCCTCCAGCACAGCTGGGACAGCTGGGCACGGACCAGGCGGCGCTGCTCCGGGTGCCAGTGCTCCTGAACGGCCGTCCCGTCCACGCGTTGGTGGACACGGCGGCGACCCACTCTTTTGTCTCCGCCCACCTGGTGCCGGACGAGGACTTGGAGCCACACGAGGACGAGGTGCAACTGGCAACGGAGGGGACAAGCGCGTCCACGTCTGGACGCGCACAGGTAACCATCGGTGTTCGTGACTTATTCAGTCGGACTAGCGCCCTGGTGATGCGTGGACTGCGGGAGGAGTTGATCCTGGGCCTGCCTTGGCTGGTCCAGGAGGACGCCGCCATTGACATCAAGGACAGTAAGTTGCACGTGGGCCGTCAGGGGCGCCGAACGCTGTACGGCGTGGGCCGGGCGGGCCCTGTTCCTCCCTCACCACAGATCCAGCTGGCAGACCTCACTCATGACGTGCCACCAAATTACACAGGGTTGTTCGAGGGCGTGTTGTCGCAGCAACCGTTAGTGTTCGCGGCCACAGACATGCTGCGGCGGACAACGGTGACGGAACATGCCATCCCTACAAAGCCACACAGTCCCATATACGTAAAGCCGCGGGAGTTTGGACTCAAAGACCGTCAGGTAGTGCAGGAACAGATAACCGAAATGCTCCAGAACGGAGTAATAGAAGCTAGTGAATCTCCGTACAATAGCCAAATCGTCATGGCTAAGAAGAAGGACGGGACCTTGAGGTTCTGTGTGAACTTCAAACCCGTGAACTCTGTCACCATACCCGCCCCACCACCACTGATAAACATTGCAGACGCGTTGGCAGGCTTGGGGGACGCCCGTATATTTACGTCACTTGATCTAAGGTCCGGGTATTGGCAAGTCCCCGTCAGGCAGGAAGACCGTCCTAAGACCGCGTTTACGGCCCCGGACGGACGCAGGTTTCAGTTCCGAGCCATGCCGTTCGGGCTGATGGACGCCCCCTCGACATTCCAGGCCATGATGGTCCGCGTCCTGGATGGGTTCGTGGGCGACTTCGTCACGGCCTATCTGGACGACGTGATCGTCTGGTCACGGACGTGGGAGGACCATGCGCATCACCTGGCATTGGTCCTCGAACGGCTGGCCAGACACGGGCTGACCTGCGCCCCGCACAAGTGCCATATCGGGGCAACGGAGATCAGATTCCTGGGGCATGTCGTCAGTGAGAAGGGGTGCCGCCCTCTCCCGGAGCACCTGGACCTGATCGCGTCCAAGGCGGCTCCACAGACGAGAAAACAGCTGCAAAGACTCATGGGGCTCCTGAACTGGCTGCGGTCCTTCATACCGGACTTCGCAGCGGTGACGGCCCCCATGACGGACTTGCTATCCCCCAAAACAAAATACAGGTGGACCGCGGAGGCCGACCGCGCCCTGGCTACTGTCAAGCGCTTGTTCAAGGACAGTCACACCCTCGCACGGCTGGTGCCGGGCGAACCCCTGTACCTACAAACGGACGCGAGTCAAGTAGGTATGGGGGCCGTGTTGTACCAGGTCGGACCCAATGGCGAGCGACGCGTGATGGAGTATTCCAGTGCCAAATTCGGGCCGGCCGCCCGGAACTACGATGTGAATGAACAGGAGTGCTTGGCAGTGGTGTGGGCTGTCAAGCGGTACCAACACCATCTGGAAGGGCGGGAGTTTACTCTTAGGACGGACAATCAGTGTTTAAAATGGTTGAACTCGATGCAAGGGAGGAAGAGTAAATTTACCCGGTGGGCTGTGACCCTCCAAAACTTTGCATTCACAGTGGAACACGTGCCAGGGAGGACTAACCAACTTGCCGATGAATTGTCACGACATCCTAACCCAGAGGACATCTTTGAGGACGAGGGCACGTGGGACGATCTGCTTCCTCCGTCAGGGCGCGCACCCGTCACGGGAGACCAGATGGGGCCCGCGGCATTGTACGCGGTAACACAGGAGGAACCAGTCACTGAACCCGAGGCAGTGGACACTCTCTCCCAGCTGATTAGCGCCGTGCAGCGGGTTCAGCGGGGGGACGACGTCTCGAAGGCCGCCGTGGAGGCGTGCGGGAACCAGGTGGTACCGGATCAGCGCTGCGTGGACGGGGTCCTGCAGACGCGGGTGCCGGGAGGTGGGGATGCTTGGCGAACTCACGCCCCGAAGGGGGCCCGCGCGGCCATACTGGGTTATTTCCATGACCACCAGCTAGCAGGCCACCCCGGGGCCGAACAAACCGCGGAGGCAATCAGGGTCTCCTTCCACTGGCCCGGCATGGGACACGATGTCCGGGAATACGTCCGACGCTGCCACACTTGCCAGCAGCGCAAGGCCCGGAGGACAGACGGCGAGGAGCAACAGCGACCTCGCCGCCCGCAACACCCATTCCACACACTAGCTCTAGATATCATGGGGCCCTATCCCCGCAGCAGCAAAGGCAAGCGCTTCCTTGTAGTACTAACAGACCTGTTTACCAGATGGGTCGAGGCCTATCCGGTCTCCAACGTCCGGTCGGGAACGTTGATAGCGCTGATCGACGGAGAGGTAGCCCCTCGCTTCGGGTACCCAGCGGTGCTCCTATCGGACAACGGATGTCAGTTCACGGGAGCCCGCTGGAAACAGGCCTGCAGAAGGTGGGGGGTGAGCCACCACACGACGCCGACGTATCACCCGAGGGCCAACCCAACCGAGAGACGGAACCAAGAGATAAAGGCTCAGCTCCGTCTCCGGTTGGGAGAGGACCATTCAAAATGGGATACCCATTTGCCGAACCTCTTATACTGTCTGAGGCGTCGTACGAGTGCCGCCACGGGTTACTCGCCGGCAGAGCTGGTCATGGGGCGGAACCTGGCGCTGCCAGGAGAATGCCGGGTAGAGGCGGCAGCCACAGAAGCCGGATGGGGCGAATGTCTCAATACCGAGCTGACCAGAATGCAGGAGAGGGCTAGGCGGAGACAGGAGGCCTATCTACAGCAGACGACACCACAGTCCACTAGACCCCCCCCTACTCTGAACCCCGGGGACCAAGTGTACGTCCGACAGCATCCTCTGTCGTCAAGGGCAAAGAACTTTTGTGCAGGTCTAGCCCCGAAATGGGCGGGCCCCAGGACCGTTCTGCGACAGGCGGGGGCCACATCGTACTTAATACGTACACCAAGCGGGAGGCCCGCAAAAATTCACAGAGACCAACTGCGCCTAGCCGCGGGGGAGAGACAAGCTCCAAGGGACACGGACAGGGGAGAGGGGTCTGCCTCTACACCAGTCACCGACGCAAACCAAGCCAGCCGTGACATGGACGGAAGGTGGGACGAGGACCTGGCGGGACAGAAAGAACAAGGAGACGTGACAGAGACGCGACCGGCAGCCGACACAGGGGCAGCCATGAAAGGAACGGAGACAGGAGGGGCAGAAGAGAGCGTAATGGAACCAGCCAGGACATTTGGGGAACCAGACGAAACGACCGCCGACACAAACGTGATCCAGTTCATCACGGAACCGGACACGGACGGGGAGGACGAGGAGGGGAAAGACCCAGACACCCCTCTCTGGCCTCTCAATACGAGTCTGGCGGACTCGTCGTTCATTATGACCGTCACCGAACCAGACTCAGATACAGAACGGGGGGACACAGAGGGGATGGAGGAAGAACTGATGGGGGTCCTGACAGGTGAACCAGGATCTTCGGGGTGGTCTGCCATCCCAACCACGAGGATGGGGGGAAAGGGCAGGACATTAGACCCCAACTGTTCGCTCAGCCCCTCAATTTCCAGAAGCGAATCTGGGGAAAACTCCCGACCTAGGAGGATACGGCGGGTACCCACCTACTTACGGGAATTTCAGTGCAATAACCTACCAAAGGCAAGCCACCACACTAACACAGGATCCCGACTCAGTGTCATGAGTTTACTGCCACCCTTCGCGAGACACCCGCACACGATACACACCAGAGGCCAAGACACTTCCTACCCTCTCGTTTCTACGATCAACGAGTGCAACGGCAGATGCGATTAAGAGACGTTGACGCGCATAATGGCCTTGTGGGAGGGGGGGGCATTTGACGTCGACCCAGAGGCCACCCTAGCTCCTACAGGCCGTTATGGCGCGTCACCGCCTTCTTCTGTGCGCGGGCGTGTGCGGGAGCCAGTGGTGCCACCTTCAATAAATCAGTGTCCCTCCGACGTAGTTTTTTTTATGTATATTTTCTTTTCTTTCAGCAGGACATAATTTTTATTGTAAAAACTATAATATCATCCATCATGTATAATTTAAATTAGAAGGGTAAATAACATGTATTTTAATATGCACGGGGTGAACAAGTCGCGGGTTCCCGTCCACGAGGACGTCAGATGCTGCACGAGACGCGCGCGGGGAGGGGGTCGGCGCGAGCAGAGGAGGCAGTCGCGTCTGGAGAACCGCGGAGGAGAGACGTGTCGGCCGCGAGCTCTCGCCAAGACGAGTGAAACGGGTGAGCATAGAGGCCTCCGGGCTTAACGTCAGTGACGCGGGGAATAGATCAGCAACAGTCTTCGAGTCGTGTCAGGCAGTTCGAAACTATGGAGATTAGTATGTAAACTATTGCCAAGGGGTCGCCTTATTGTAAATAGTTTAGTTTTCTTTTTATTAGTGTTTCATAATTTTTTCCTTTCCTCTTGTATGTATATATATATATATATCTTTATTCGCTTGTATAGTCATGCATTGCCTAGGATAAAATAGTACCATTGTGTCATGGACGAGACCTCGCCATTTTAATGGGACATTTCAGAAACTGTGTCCGCAGGTAGTGCTTGCCTGAATTCGCTATAGGACAGGAAATCAAAGCCCTGCCGGTTTGGGACAAACGCCATCGGTTAGCGCCGCGACGCCGGCGCCTACTACTTCCCATAGGCGGCCGTGTAAGGGGAAATTCTCGTGTAGTCAGGCCTCACCTAAGAACGGTCGTAGGCGGGAACTGCGATAGCCCCGTGCCAGTGCAAATAGTGGCCAATAAAAAGAGTGAGTGCCACGAAACCCTATGTAGTTTCATTATTAGCAGGCTAGATCCTCTTAACTGCCACGCGGCCCGAAACCCACCCCCAACTGAGCTAGCCCAAGAACCTACACAACCAATAAGGGGATCAGCCCGCTCGACGACACCTACACTTTCAACAAATAATCACAAATTTTATAATTTTCACAATTTACACAACACAACAAACAGTACATATTTTTCATTTAATATACTCTGAATCATTTGTAGGGTGTCCTATTAATTATACAGCAAATTACATATTATTTATATTGTCATTACAAGGTGTTATTTCACCAGCTAAATAAATATTTTTTCCCTTTGATGTATTCTCTAACAACTTTTTTGAATTCATTAAAATTTTGTAGTAATATAATTTCTTTAGGTAGTTTATTAAATAGTGTTATACCTCTTAAGTGTGGAATTTTGGTTTCAGTTTATAGTTATATCTTGTGATATATGGTCCAGTATGTTCAGATTCTACAAAATTATTTACAATTTTACAAATAAGAGCAACCTATAAATATATTACGAAAAAAAAAGGGAATATATTCAACTCAGTAAATAAAGGTTTACATGAGGCTCTTGTATCAGCTAAACATATAATACATATGGCTTTTTTTTGCTATCTAAAAATTTTAATACTATTACTACACTTACCCCATATTTCAATTACATATACCATGTGTGTGTGAAAAAGTGCAATGTATGCAGTTCGTAGAGAATTTCTGTCTATAATTTGGCTAAGAATTCTGAGGGCGTAGCAAGCTTTACTTAATTTATGAATAGTTTGATTGATATGTTCATTCCATTTTAGTTTATCATCAATATGTAAGCCCAAGAATTTAGTTGATTCAGTTTGACTTATCGCTTGATTCTGAAATTTAGATAATACTTGATCGAGCAGTCTTTTATTACCAAATTTAATAAATTTTGTTTTATTTATATTAAGTTTTAAATTATTTGCATCAAACCACTTATTCAAGTTAATTATTTCAAATTCAGTTTTATTTTTTAATTCGAATATTTTTCTGGAGTTATAAGAAGATTTGTGTCATCAGCAAAAGATACCTTACTCGTACAAAATTGTACTTACTACAGAGTCAGAATTTTTTCATTAGTTTTCCTTATCCCTATATTTACACATGAGTTATCCATCAAGTCAAATCTGTGTGGGATTGTACATACCGCCACTTTTGTGTTACATAATGAAGGTAATACATATTTCAAACTGAGATACACAGTTTTTGATTGTTTCTTTAACACGTAATTTCCACCTGCTACTATAACTATCTCATCTTCTTTCTTGAGACATGTCTTGTCTTCTCTTATTCCTCTCACCATTTCAATTATAGAAGCTCCTGGTTTGATATAAACTTACTTGTGAAATGTAATTCCCGTCTGCTTTTTCGCTAGCCTATTTGTACAACCATAAGCACGAATTTTTTTATTCTTTCTTGAACACGTAATTTCCACCTGCTACTATAACTATTTCATCTTTCTTGAGACATGTCTTGTCTTCTCTTATTCATCTCACCACTTCAATAATAGAAGCTCCTGGTTTGATATAAACTTACTTGTGAAATGTAATTACCGTCTGCTTTTTCGCTAGCCTATTCGTACAACCATAAGCACAACACGACATTGTTTTATTTCATTAAAAACACCATTTCAAACTTGTATTCGCCGTTTGTTTTGGTCGCATTAGTGGGCGTGTCCCAAAAAGCAAAATGACTTCAGCATCCACGCCAAACAACCACTCCCTAACTTCTTACCTCCATGGTTTACACCCCATGCTTATAAACTGAAGTAATATATATGTATATATAGCCCAAGGTCATTAGATACCAGGTCGTCTCAACAGAAGAAAAACGAGTTTGGTCGTTCGGGTGTTTCCGTGATATGACGTATTCGCTAGACCTTCAAAGTAAACAAAACTGTGAAATTGCGTGCTTGTTTTGATTTTGTTTTCGTGCTGTGGTTTAGTAATGTAAAAATGCCTGCTGTTGAGAAGAAATTGGTTGCTTCATTTGTAAGAATAAGGACTTTTTAAAGATTTAATCATCTCAATCGACAGCTAAGTAAAAAACGTGTTGGAAGAAGCAGCAACAAAGTGTGCAAGAAAAGAAAAAAAATTGTAACATAAATAGTAGGCTTATAGACTTTTTGAAGGAAGTGTCATTTAATTTAGATTTAGCAAAAAAAAAAAATTGTGGGGTGTGTTTGGAGTGATAGTAATCTTTTGTATTTCATATGAAATAATTTATTTGTAAATTGCAGTCATGGATAATTTCAGAATGTGTGTTTGCTACAGAATTGTTTAACAAAAACTTATGACTTCGCAAGATAGAACTTCTAAAACTGTTTGACAGGACTAAATGTTATTGGATGTATTATGTTTGTAGGAAAACAATAAGGCTCCTGATATTGCTCATCGTTCATTGAATAAAAGCATGTTTGATGTGAACCACACCTAATGAACTTCATTTTCTGGTTTAATGAATTTGTCATTGCTTTGTTTATCTTTAAATAGCAAACATTCCATAGCTTGTCAGATCACTCATTCTTTCATTGTATTGTTTTCTTTCTCTGGTTTTTCACTAAATTGAAACTAAATAAATAACTCTGGTCATATTGCAAAGAGTTGTCCCTTGTTACATTCACAAGTAATTGTCTATGTTCTTATTATATTTACATATTTGTGCATTTTATAATTTTTAATATGTTTTGTGGTCATAATTGGGCCACAGTGATTTAATGCAGTTTAACAAAAAAAAACCTGAACCTAACCACAGTTGTTTTCAACATGAATAGAAAATATGTAGCATATCAAACTAAGTAATTCAGATGCATGGAAAAGTTACAAATGTGTTTGTATACTTATGTAACAAGCAAGTGCACCCATGAGATATTTTGAGGGGGGGGGGGGGGGGGGGGGGGAGTGAGATCTGGAGGTATATGGTGTTTTAAATATTTTGGAAGACAAATGGTGATTTGTAAGTAGGTACATATATTTAAAATCTTCTACGTGAAAATATTTCAGTGTTGGACGACTTATACGTAACTACATTTTTGTCTTTCTCTATCAAGGGGGGGGGGGGGGGGTGCTTTGCCCCAGGTATGGGTGCCCATGGTAACAAGTAATAATCTAGTGATGTAAAATATGTCTTGTTAGCTCCAAATGAAGTATTTAGGGAGTCATGCTTAGTTTTACCTCAATTTATAACCTGTATTTGTCTACCACACACCAAAATTTATACTAAGCATCATCATCCACCGTTTCCAGCCTGTGGCTGGGTCAGCCAAGTGGGTCTTGTGACTTTGTCCATTTAACAATCACATTAAAGTGTGATGATATTGAAAGCCATGCAGTTTATATTTTATTCGTACAAATATATAGTAATGTATGTGTGTGTGTATGTATATATATACACACACACATACATATGCCATATAAATTTCAGAGATAAAGAAAATATGGTATTAATTTTCATGGCTAGCTGCCACACTAATTCTTTTTATCCAGGATTTTGTGCGAAATGACTTTTATAAAAAAAAAACTAATGGCAACAGTATAATAAATAAATTTAACATTTAATAGAGGTGGTATTAACCAACATGTAAATAATGTTATATCATTTACATAAATATCTTGGTAACAAAATTTATTTATGTACATATTTCATTAAGGAGACTTAACGCTAAACCATTTGAAACTTCGCAAATATGTAAAATTACAGAAAAAATATTAAATTACTTTTTATGTAAATTAATGTAATAAATGATCAGCTACAAGTTGGGAAAACAATTCCTACACATTTGCATTGAAAAAAGCAATTAAAGCAAAATAGTAATGAGATAATGCCTGTAGTAAAAAATAAAGTATTGTGTATTTTTTGTCAGCTTTTTATTTATCTTTCAAATATGTGTTCATTATAAAACATACTTGAAGTACCTATTTATGTTGATGAAATATTTAGAGAAAAAAATCATGTCAATTGATGTAGTTTGTATGACAGAACATAGTGACTAATTGTATTTGTTTTATAGCTTCTTACTCACCACAATTTATAATAGGCATAAGTAGGAAATGTAGATTATTATGAATTACCTATATATTTTGTTAAATACTGAATTTTGATGTAATGAAATATGTTCTGGGATCAGATTTGGAGTGTTGAAATATTTCTGATGAATTATTTGAGAAAAATTACCTTGTTACTATTTCTAGCAGTAAAGAATTATGATGAGAGTATACAGACTGCATCTAATAAAATGAAAACAATTTAAGATATGGAGAAATGTGTTATGTGCATGAAAAATAATGAAAATCTGTTAAATTAATGGTGACTTTGAAATGCAAATCATCAATATAATCACGAGTACATTTAGTAATAAATTTAATAGTCACAAAAATAAATATTGCAAGTTTTAAAAGATGTTACACTCCTAGGATACAAACACTTACCTACAATGAAATATTTTTCACAGTAAATTATTATGTTTATTTGGCTCAGTGGTTTGTACGTAGTTATGGATTACAAGTTTCCAGGTTTAAATCCTGTCACTTAAGAATTATTTTAAGTAGGTACATAAATTTTTACTACATTTTAACACACTAGAGTTATAGTGGATTATATTATTGATGGTTATTTGTTCACATAATTGTTGTAATTACTATTAGCTTGGTCATTTTTCACTAGGTGGTCTTACAACATTTATATATTTTTTACTTGTAACAAAAAATTCATCTTACAAACACAATCAAGGAGATTAATTACGAACATGTAAATAAAAATTTATATTGATACAAATTAAGTGTATATGTTTGTTTGCATGCTGTTTTTTTTATATACAAATGTACAATTTTATTCTACACAAATAAAGTTTTGCACATTTAACCTTTGAAACTAGAGGAATGTCACTGTCTACACATTTAAAAAACCTGCCTCTTTTTCACTGAGGTGAAGTTGGCTTTATCCCAGATTTATTCTGATTCCCCTCCATTCCCCCACTCCAACTACCAAGCGCCAGTGGGCGGAGCTAAATCACAGGATGCCGCAGCAGTGGGCGGAGCAAGCCCGCTGAAGAGCACAACAGAGGGCGGAGCTTAAGTACAGGGTGCCGCAGAAGTGGGTGTATCTTAAACACAGGTTGTACAAAAAATAATTTCAGAATTTCCGTAATTAAATTTTCATAAATATTTAACATCATATCTAATCACAAAAAAAAATTAGATTATGGTGAAAACATCCCTTAAAGCAATAGCCCCGTACAGAACTGCCCAAATGCCACTAAACCATTTAACATGACATAATCACGAAATTTGGATTATTACAATTTTTTTAAGGTAGAAAGAAAGTATGAAGATATGAAGCTGATATGTTAATATGTTGAATGAAGTGTCAGCTTCAATCCCAGATTTTAATTTTCGAGCAACACCCCGTACAGCCATAGGCGCCGACTTCTAGTTTTCAGAGGGGGGGCAAGGGGCAAGTCTCATATTGTGGGGCACTTTTAGTGATATGCTATTGCTGTATCTATCTTTCACTGTCGTGTGTGATTGTTGCATGCATAAATTAAATAGGCTTACTTTCCAACCATTTTCGTCATAAGTTGTAATTTTAAGTTACAAATTCGATATAATGACACGTTTTTGAAGTATAAAAACCATATCCATAATAAAATTTGAACATTCTCATTTAGACTTGATAATAATTTACCATAATTTTGAGTCAGTGGGTGTAGAATGGAAAATGCATTAAGAACAAGCTACAATTTATTTACAACATAGCAGGTAACACACAATTACCAACATTCATTCATTAAAGTTCGGATCTCAACAAGTGTTGGCTTGTTAATTTGAAATTATTCCATTACACCAAAAACACATGTAAATAACATAAAAAGTTTGATTTGTAAATACAGTAAGAACAGTCATCACTTACACGAAAATGTGTTTTGCCGAATCGGATTCTTCAAAATGAAAGATGTCGCGATTTCATTCAAATCCAAACAATTGGCAGTACTTGAATGGGCATTCAGAAGGGCTATATGGTTCAATCTCGCCTCTGTCATAGTAGATCTTAAGTAGTTTTTTAATCTACGTAGCATCGAAAATGATCGTTCACTTTCACATGTAGTAATTGGAATAACCATGATGATTCGTACAAGCTTGTGAAGTTCATCAAAATAGTCTTTCATATGCTGCATACCATCAGATTTTAAGATGTCAACCACATCTTTGAAGTTTGCAGGGGATTTTAAATTTTGCCCCTTCAGGACATCATGGAACATATCGCGATGCATTTCTAGCCGTTTGCTGTTGAAGTCGTTTCCATAAAATGCTACAACTTCGTCAGCTGGAAAAGAAGGGGTCAAAAGAAAATGTTCCACAGAGGTCAGCAATTTCCTTGCTTCAACATCAAATCTGGTTTTGAGACCTGATAGTATATTATCCATGACTTCAATGTATATCTGCCTATAATTTTCTTTAGGAGTGAATTCATGAGGTGGAGTAGGACCATCATATCTTGCTGGCAATTTTCTTTTTCTATTTTCTCGTGGAGGCTCTAAATTCAAAGCCTTTGAGTTGTGATCAACTTTTGACCAAAATGCATCAAACTGCTCTCGCAGCTGTTTTACTGTGTCCTCCAAAACACACAGAATGTGGCACGAATCTTTCATATGCAGCATTTTGCCTTGTAATGATTTGTTTGCGGCAGAAAGATGCTGGAAAATTAAACACAACAGTTCAAGCATTACCAGTGTATCTGATTTTTCCAGATATCTGAGAAATCCGGAAGCTTTGGTGGCAGCCTCGCTGGAATCTTGACTAGAAAATTCGTCTAGAAAGGCTATAACATTACTGTAGTTAGACAAAAGAGTCTGAAGAGAACAGTAACGCATAACCCATCTTGTAGGACATAGTGGCCTTAAATTCTTGCTGTGTTCTTCTTGAAACCTTTTAAACCACTCAAGGCGTTTTGGGGAATGCTTAATAAACCCAATAATCTCACGCAGTAAGTTCATTGCATCTCTAGCAGTTGGAACATTCTTGATGCTATCTTGAGTAACTAGATTAAGAGAGTGAGCTTGACAATGGACAAATAAGGCTCGATTTTCTAATTCTCTAATTTTCTTCTGCAGACCTGAATGAACACCTGCTACATTACTGGCTCCATCAAAACACTGACCTCTGAGGTCCGACACTGGTAACTGAAGACGAACTAGAACATCGTTTGTTATGTTGAATAAGGTTTGAGCTGTAGTGTCGGGGGTTTCGTAGAATCCTAAAAAAAGTTCTTGAATTTCAAGATTTGTATCTACTGTTCGTACACAAAATGACACTTGTTCCTTAGTTGTACAGTCAGTTGTTTCATCGACTATCAATGAAAAATGTTGGTTCTCTTTAATCTCGAAAACAAGCTTATTCACCACTGCATGTGACAAAATAGACAATATTTCGTTAACGATGTCGTGAGAAATCCATTTATAACCATCTCTTTGTAACCAAGCATCTAGTTCCATGCTGTCCTCAGCTCTTAATTTCAGTAGTTTCAGGATATTTGATGACTCGTCATTGTGACCCCGAATTGCCAATCCTTGAGTTGCTAGAAACCGCACACTGCCTATAATTTTACCCAAAGCAATTCGGGCCTCATCCATTTCTTTAGCTTTTTTTGTGGACAATTGTTTGAGCACATTAGTACCAGCTTGAGAATGAAAATCTGCCTCCGTGCATTCCCTGTGAAACCGAGACTTCTCATGTTCATTGAATTTCTCAATCGCTTTTTTCCAATTGCAGAATCCTAGTTCCACAAAAGCTGCACTAAAAGTTTTATTCACACACTTATTCTGAGAGTAAATAGTTTTACATATTTTACAAAATACCTTATCCTTATTATTGTCATATTCAAGCCAAGCAAATTTATTTTCCCAGTCTCTAATAAAATGTCGATTACCTTCTTTTTTTGTTCCGAAAGTCTTTTTTCGTTCTTCACCACCTTCACCAGTAACAGGAACTTGTGCTTCTTCCTTCTCCTTTGTTGATGAGGCAGAAGTTGTCTGCTGATTGCTGTCGGTAACAGTCAGATCTGTGTGTTGTACAGTTTTATCACTGGGCAGTTTTTTTATGTACTTCCACATAATGCACCACAGTTAAAGTGAATAAGTCAATTATATTACACACCTTAAAACTTTATAAATTCTAACGTGCACATTGGCATGTTTTCACTCACAATAAAAACATTGAAATACTCGGCATCGGTAAATACAAACCGCAGGGAAGGCAACATTTAAAAACAAAATAAATTGATGTTCCAACTGATAGCAGTCGTGAACGTAAAGGGTTGTAACATTTGAAAGCAAAAGATACCGAAAGCGAAAGTGACACCTGATAGCATGTGAAAGGCGGTAAAACGTCCGAGCACAAATTATGCCGATAAGTGACACCCGATAGCAGCACATCCTGCCAACGCAGTGATCCTGTGGTCGTAATCGGAGCCCATGTGATATGCACCATGTCTATAGCGTGACCACCATGAGTCGTAAAACGTAAACATTGATTGACAATCACCTTACCTTAAAATTATTCTGAAAGTTCTAGTTATGTTACACTTCAAGAATGTAACTAATAATTTTTGTGACCAACGAGGAGGGGCGACGCCCCTCTTATCTGTTCAGTGGGGGGGCAACCGCCCCTCCTGCCCCCCCATAGTCGGCGCCTATGCGTACAGCACTGCCCAAATGCCACTAAACCATTTAACATCACATAATCACGAAATTTGGATTATTACAATTTTTTTAAGGTAGAAAGAAAGTATGAAGATATGAAGCTAATATGTTAATATGTTGAATGAAGTGTTAGCTTCAATCCCAGATTTTAATTTTCGAGCAACACCCCGTACAGCACTGCCCAAATGCCACTAAACCATTTAACATCACATAATCACGAAATTTGGATTATTACTTTTTTTTAAGGTAGAAAGAAAGTATGAAGAGATGAAGCTGATATGTTAATATGTTGAATGAAGTGTCAGCTTCAATCCCAGAATTTAATTTTCGAGCAACACCCCGTACAGCACTGGCCAAATGCCACTAAACCATTTAACATCACATAATCACGAAATTTGGATTATTACAATTTTTTTAAGGTACAAAGAAAGTATGAAGAGATGAAGCTGATATGTTAATATGTTGAATGAAGTGTCAGCTTCAATCCCAGATTTAAATTTTCGAGCAACACCCCGTACAGCACTGCCCAAATGCCACTAAACCATTTAACATCATATAATCACGAAATATGGATTATTACAATTTTTTTAAGGTAGAAAGAAAGTATGAAGAGATGAAGCTGATATGTTAATATGTTGAATTAAGTGTCAGCTTCAATCCCAGATTTTAATTTTCGAGCAACACCCCGTACAGCACTGCCCAAATGCCACTAAACCATTTAACATCACATAATCACGAAATTTGGATTATTACAATTTTTTTTAAGGTAGAAAGAAAGTAGGAAGAGATGAAGCTGATATGTTAATATGTTGAATGAAGTGTTAGCTTCAATCCCAGATTTTAATTTTCGAGCAACACCCCGTACAGCACTGCCCAAATGCCACTAAACCATTTAACATCACATAATCACGAAATTTGGATTATTACAATTTTTTTAAGGTAGAAAGAAAGTAGGAAGAGATGAAGCTGATATGTTAATATGTTGAATGAAGTGTCAGCTTCAATCCCAGATTTTAATTTTCGAGCAACACCCCGTACAGCACTGCCCAAATGCCACTAAACCATTTAACATCACATAATCACGAAATTTGGATTATTAATTTTTTTTAAAGGTAGAAAGAAAGTATGAAGAGATGTAGCTGATATGTTAATATGTTGAATGAAGTGTCAGCTTCAATCCCAGATTTTAATTTTCGAGCAACACCCCGTACAGCACTGCCCAAATGCCACTAAACCATTTAACATCACATAATCACGAAATTTGGATTATTACAATTTTTTTAAGGTAGAAAGAAAGTAGGAAGAGATGAAGCTGATATGTTAATATGTTGAATGAAGTGTTAGCTTCAATCCCAGATTTTAATTTTCGAGCAACACCCCGTACAGCACTGCCCAAATGCCACTAAACCATTTAACATCACATAATCACGAAATTTGGATTATTACAATTTTTTTAAGGTAGAAAGAAAGTAGGAAGAGATGAAGCTGATATGTTAATATGTTGAATGAAGTGTCAGCTTCAATCCCAGATTTTAATTTTCGAGCAACACCCCGTACAGCACTGCCCAAATGCCACTAAACCATTTAACATCACATAATCACGAAATTTGGATTATTACTTTTTTTTAAGGTAGAAAGAAAGTATGAAGAGATGAAGCTGATATGTTAATATGTTGAATGAAGTGTCAGCTTCAATCCCAGATTTTAATTTTCGAGCAACACCCCGTACAGCACTGGCCAAATGCCACTAAACCATTTAACATCACATAATCACGAAATTTGGATTATTACAATTTTTTTAAGGTACAAAGAAAGTATGAAGAGATGAAGCTGATATGTTAATATGTTGAATTAAGTGTCAGCTTCAATCCCAGATTTTAATTTTCGAGCAACACCCCGTACAGCACTGCCCAAATGCCACTAAACCATTTAACATCACATAATCACGAAATTTGGATTATTACAATTTTTTTAAGGTAGAAAGAAAGTAGGAAGAGATGAAGCTGATATGTTAATATGTTGAATGAAGTGTCAGCTTCAATCCCAGATTTTAATTTTCGTGCAACACCCCGTACAGCACTGCCCAAATGCCACTAAACCATTTAACATCACATAATCACGAAATTTGGATTATTACTTTTTTTTAAGGTAGAAAGAAAGTATGAAGAGATGAAGCTGATATGTTAATATGTTGAATGAAGTGTCGGCTTCAATCCCAGATTTTAATTTTCAAGCAACACCCCGTACAGCACTGGCCAAATGCCACTAAACCATTTAACATCACATAATCACGAAATTTGGATTATTACAATTTTGTGATTATGTGATGTTAAATGGTTTAGAGGCATTTGGGCTGTGCTGTACGGGGTGTTGCTCGAAAATTAAAATCTGGGATTGAAGCTGACACTTAATTCAACATATTAACATATCAGCTTCATCTCTTCATACTTTCTTTCTACCTTAAAAAAATTGTAATAATCCAAATTTCGTGATTATGTGATGTTAAATGGTTTAGTGGCATTTGGGCAGTGCTGTACGGGGTGTTGCTCGAAAATTAAAATCTGGGATTGAAGCTGACACTTCATTCAACATATTAACATATCAGCTTCATCTCTTCATACTTTCTTTCTACCTTAAAAAAATTGTAATAATCCAAATTTCGTGATTAATTTCTGTCAAATGGTTCAGTGGCATTTGGTCAGTGCTGTACGGGGGGTTGCTCGAAAATTAAAATCTGGGATTGAAGCTAACACTTCATTCAACATATTAACATATCAGCTTCTTCTCTTCATACTTTCTTTCTACCTTAAAAAAATTGTAATAATCCAAATTTCGTGATTATGTGATGTTAAATGGTTTAGTGGCATTTGGGCAGTGCTGTAGGGGTGTTGCTCGAAAATTAAAATCTGGGATTGAAGCTAGCACTTCAATCAACATATTAACATATCAGCTTCATCTCTTTATACTTTCTTTCTACCTTAAAAAAATTGTAATAATCCAAATTTCGTGATTATGTGATGTTAAATGGTTTAGTGGCATTTGGGCAGTGCTGTACGGGGTGTTGCTCGAAAATTAAAATCTGGGATTGAAGCTGACACTTCATTCAACATATTAACATATCAGCTTCATCTCTTCATACTTTCTTTCTACCTTAAAAAAATTGTAGTAATCCAAATTTCGTGATTAATTTCTGTCAAATGGTTTAGTGGCATTTGGGCGGTGCTGTAGGGGTGTTGCTCGAAAATTAAAATCTGGGATTGAAGCTGACACTTCATTCAACATATTAACATATCAGCTTCATCTCTTCATACTTTATTTCTACCTTAAAAAAATTGTAATAATCCATATTTCGTGATTATATGATGTTAAATGGTTTAGTGGCATTTGGGCAGTGCTGTACGGGGTTTTGCTCGAAAATTAAAATCTGGGATTGAAGCTGACACTTCATTCAACATATTAACATATCAGCTTCTTCTCTTCATACTTTCTTTCTACCTTAAAAAAAAAGTAATAATCCAAATTTCGTGATTATGTGATGTTAAATGGTTTAGTGGCATTTGGGCAGTGCTGTACGGGGTGTTGCTCGAAAATTAAAATCTGGGATTGAAGCTGACACTTCATTCAACATATTAACATATCAGCTTCATCTCTTAATACTTTCTTTCTACCTTAAAAAAATTGTAATAATCCATATTTCGTGATTATATGATGTTAAATGGTTTAGTGGCATTTGGGCAGTACTGTACGGGGTGTTGCTCGAAAATTAAAATCTGGGATTGAAGCTGACACTTCATTCAACATATTAACATATCAGCTTCATCTCTTCATACTTTCTTTGTACCTTAAAAAAATTGTAATAATCCAAATTTCGTGATTATGTGATGTTAAATGGTTTAGTGGCATTTGGGCAGTGCTGTACGGGGTGTTGCTCGAAAATTAAAATCTGGGATTGAAGCTGACACTTCATTCAACATATTAACATATCAGCTTCTTCTCTTCATACTTTCTTTCTACCTTAAAAAAAAAGTAATAATCCAAATTTCGTGATTATGTGATGTTAAATGGTTTAGTGGCATTTGGGCAGTGCTGTACGGAGTGTTGCTCGAAAATTAAAATATGGGTGTGAAGCTGACACTACATTTAACATATTAGCATATCAGCTTCATCCCTTCGTTCTTTCTTTTTATTTCAAAAAAATTGTAATAATCCAAATTTCGTGATTATGTGATGTCAAATGGTTCAGTGGCATTTGGGCATTGCTGTACGGGGTGTTGCTCGAAAATTAAAATATGGGTGTGAAGCTGACATTTCATTCAACATATTAGCATATCAGCTTCATCCCTTCGTTCTTTCTTTCTATTTCAAAAAAATTGTTTTAATCCAAATTTCGTGATTATGTGATGTCAAATGGTTCAGTGGCATTTGGGCATTGCTGTACGGGGTGTTGCTCGAAAATTAAAATCTGGGATTGAAGCTGACACTTCATTCAACATATTAACATATCAGCTTCATCTCTTCCTACTTTCTTTCTACCTTAAAAAAATTGTAATAATCCAAATTTCGTGATTATGTGATGTTAAATGGTTTAGTGGCATTTGGGCAGTGCTGTACGGGGTGTTGCTCGAAAATTAAAATCTGGGATTGAAGCTAACACTTCATTCAACATATTAACATATCAGCTTCTTCTCTTCATACTTTCTTTCTACCTTAAAAAAATTGTAATATTCCAAATTTCGTGATTATGTGATGTTAAATGGTTTAGTGGCATTTGGGCAGTGCTGTACGGGGTGTTGCTCGAAAATTAAAATCTGGGATTGAAGCTGACACTTCATTCAACATATTAACATATCAGCTTCATCTCTTCATACTTTCTTTCTACCTTAAAAAAATTGTAATAATCCATATTTCGTGATTATATGATGTTAAATGGTTTAGTGGCATTTGGGCAGTGCTGTACGGGGTTTTGCTCGAAAATTAAAATCTGGGATTGAAGCTGACACTTCATTCAACATATTAACATACCAGCTTCATCTCTTCATACTTTCTTTCTACCTTAAAAAAAAAGTAATAATCCAAATTTCGTGATTATGTGATGTTAAATGGTTTAGTGGCATTTGGGCAGTGCTGTACGGAGTGTTGCTCGAAAATTAAAATATGGGTGTGAAGCTGACACTACATTTAACATATTAGCATATCAGCTTCATCCCTTCGTTCTTTCTTTTTATTTCAAAAAAATTGTAATAATCCAAATTTCGTGATTATGTGATGTCAAATGGTTCAGTGGCATTTGGGCATTGCCGTACGGGGTGTTGCTCGAAAATTAAAATATGGGTGTGAAGCTGACATTTCATTCAACATATTAGCATATCAGCTTCATCCCTTCGTTCTTTCTTTCTATTTCAAAAAAATTGTTTTAATCCAAATTTCGTGATTTTGTTATGTCAAATGGTTTAGAGGCTTTTGGCTATTGCTTTACGGGGTGTGTTCACCATATTTTTTTTTTTTTGTGATTTGATATGATGTAAAATATTTATGAAAATTTATTTACGGAAATTCTGAAATTATTTTTGGACAACCTGTGTTTAATCTACACCCACTTCTGCGCCATCCTGTACTTAAGCTCCGCCCTCTTTTGTGCTCTTCAGTGGGCTTGCTCCGCCCACTGCTGCGGCATCCTGTGATTTAGCTCCGCCTTCTGGCGCTTGGTAGTTGGAGTGGGGGAATGGAGGGGAAGCAGAATAAATCTGGGATAAAGCCAACTTCACCTCAATTCTTTTTCTACCTCTTACAGCAGAAGTTTGGCATTGTGTGGTGAAATTTTTTGTAACTAGCAGTTCAAAATATGATTACTACTGTGAACATCTGATCACAAGATAAAAAAAACTATTCTCATGCTCCATCTTCTACCAGTAGTTTAATTTTCTGACAAATAAAAAAAAATATATTTTTTTATTCTAGTTACTCTCGTTCAAAAAAAAATTATGTTTGTCTAAACTGCAAATGATGTTTATGTGATACTGTTTCTCATTAACGGCTTAGTACAATTTTACGTTCCAATGTTAAGAGATGAAATAAAATTACCCAGCGATGTATCATGTAATAAAGACTTTGAACAATGGTCTGTGATATTTGTGTTTTAAGCCACATATTTGCGGACCACTTGTTGGAAAGTATCACAAGGTAGGAATAAAGTGTTTCAGTGTTTTAGGCATGTTTTCTTACAGAAGAAGTGTTCAGGTAAATCAGAAACTGAGTATGCCTTACTGCCTGCACTATGGTGCGTAAGTAGTGGCCGTAGTGGGAAAGGAGCATATTTAGGAATACCAGCTTGGAAACATGTACCTGCCAAGAATGCCAAAATACCAAAATATTTTTATCATGGTAAATGATCTGGGAGTTTGTTTTGCAATTTTAATTTGAGATTTTATATCAAAATTTAATAGTATATGTGGTAATTTTGGAGACTATTAGTTTTTGGTAAATAAGTTGAATAAGGATTAAAATGAAAGAATTTAAGCAGGGAAATACATATCTTTTAAAGAATTAATTACTTAAAAAAAAAAATTGTGTTATTATTGTACACTAATAAATCTTTCACTTAGAGCTACCATTTTCAGAATTACAGATCCTAGTTAACCTAGCAAACCTTTCACATAGTTATCATTTACCATGTTACTCAGGAGTTACCATTCTTAAGAATTACAGCTGATGTAAATGGACATGGTTAATAGTAGGCCAGACAGCTTTAGAGTGCAGTTTAATTTTTTTTACTTAAATTAATAATTATAAATGACAGGTCTGTAATAAAATTTTCTATGCAAAATTACTAGCTCACTTAATATTAAATTAATGGTAGGAAGAGTGAGTGGTGACATGGAGTACGTACCACAGGGGAGTGCCATGGGGCCCTTGCTTTTCATAATGAAAGATGTCTGGGAAAGCATGATGAGTAGATTAAAAAAAAAAAAAAAAAAAAAAAAAGCGGACGGTGAAGGGAGTAGGGGTCTGGGGTTAACTGCTATGACACTAAAGGAGAGAAATAAAAGTCAATGAAAAGGCATCTTCCATGCTGGTGATAACCAGATATGGAATACGCCACAGGAATTTGGGACTCGTACCTAGCGATGGACATTTAAGAGTTATAAAGGTACAATGCAATGTAGTGAGATAAGTGACAAATATCGGAGGAGAAATGATGACGGAAGAAGGAAGATGCATAGACCATCAGTGATGATGATGGAGCTTGTGTGGGACACATTGTAAAGGAGGAGAAAGAAAGAATGGTGAAATAGGTTAAGGTAATTAAAGGGAGGGGATTTTGGAAAGCTCAGAGATAGGTAAAGGGCAGAGGGATCACATGTGGAAGATCCACAGGTTAGAATGCAATGGATTAGACAAAATCATATTACTGCACACAAATATGAAATTTGGTAGTTAAAGGGCCATTAAATATTCTTAGAATATTTTTTGGAGGATAGTCATTACCATAAAACTTGTTATATTGTATGATATTTAATACACTTACAAAGTTTGTTTACTACTGCAAATGAACATAGCATGTTGACACTTAAACATCTAGCAAGGAAGCTAAATGTAATATTGAATATAATTACTTATCAATGGTAACAAGCATAAACAAACTAGCATTAAATAACACAATGTTGTGAATATTGCAAGAACAGCACGCATCACAATGTTTACCAACAACACCAGTTTAGATTTTAAAATACACATTTGAGCCTAATTTACGATTAAATAACTGACAACATAACAAAGATTAAATATATTACTAGCGGAAACACGTGATACATTTAACCTGTACATAAATTACATCAGTCTATGTGAATCGGAAAATTTAAGAAAGTGCCATTTAGACACGTGATTAATTTGAATTCCCGCGGCAATATGGTCTAGCATGTACGTCAGACGCGATTGACCAATAACAGTAAAATAGCGGGATGAGACGACCTGGTATCTAATGACCTTGTATATAGCCTATATATATTTCCTTTTTGTTTCCCATTACCAAGGATATAATGATATATATTAGCATTTATTTATACATACAGAGATTTTCAATAGAGTAAAAATTGTGCTTAATGCATGAAAAATAATTACTCACACACACACACACACCTATATATATATATATATATATATATATATATATATATATATACATATATACATATATACACACACACATACAAGCTGCAGTACCCGGCGTTGCCCGGGCTGAACACAGGGTGAATGGGACCTTTTTCGAAATCAGATGTAGATAGTAATTGTCTTCTTGATTTGAATGTCAAGTGTGCAAAATAATTTATATCACTTTCAGATCCCGACAGACGTTTTGCCAGTGCATAGTTATTTACCTGTATAGATCTCAAAATTGGTGGTCTGTATGTAATCTAAAATCTATAAAGCACTTTAGAAAAAAAGCTGAAAAAAAAAGAAATTACTAATATTGAAAAGAAAAACCATATCACTGATAGTAGAAACGCAGTTTACATCAACATAGAGACCAAAAGACATGTACCTATATTACTATGCCGTCGTCCGGAGTCTCGGGCTCGAGTCCCGGTGCGGTTCCTAGCGGGAGTGGCTGTTGCGAATGTAATGAGTCCGGGTGGGCGCCAGACTAGTTCTGGTGCTAGTCGGTAGTTGGGTCGTGGGGTCGATTGCCCTGCGTGGCCCACTAGGACCGTCGGTGGTGTTACGTGGATCTGAGAGATTCCCTACTCGGCGGTGGTTGGGGATAGCAGGTTTAAAGAAGCGTATGCTGGAGTGAGTTAATAAATGACGTGTGTCATTTATTCAGTCGACAGTGGCTCTGGTGTAACGTTGTCGGTTACACGCCACGTCGTACAATAGGTGATGTTACAAGATACAAATTACACAATTACACTCAACTGAGTCTGAGAGTTACTGAATTACCGTAGCACAAGTTTACAAAAGGAATGTTACACGAGGTTGCGTTATATAAGGTCACGAATGTTACAAGGAGAGGTGCGTCGCACAAGTTTACAAAAGAAATGTTACACGAGGTTGCGTTGCACAAGTTTACAAAAGAATGTTACACGAGGGTGTGTTGCACAAGTTTACAAAAGAACTGTTACACGAGGTTGCGTTGCACAAGTTTATAAAAGAATGTTACAACGTCAGTAGTTGTTCCGTATTATCGTGTCCCTAGGCGTTTCTGAGCCTGACTGCTCAACGAGGGGTGAGGGTGATTGGAGGCGGCCAATCCCGTAAATCTGCGTATTGAGGCGGTGCTCGCGTCCACGGCAGTGGAGCGCGGACCGCAGCTAAATTCGCTCAAGAGTTCCCTTACGGGGAGTGTCAGCGCCGGAGCGACTGAGATTAACAAAAGTTCTGTCCTCGGGAGTCGGCCCGTACCGGATAGTGCACCTACCCTGCGGACCAAGTGTGATGCAGGGGGGGTGTGATATTTATGCGGCCGGATTAGGTCCTGGACCGAAAAAGCTGGACCGGGTACACACGGAGAGATTATTAAAAAGGTTTTGAAGAATGACTATAGTTACCAGAAGTGAACTAGGTGTGGACAAAGGATGATGTCTCTCCGTGGAACGTGCGTCCGCCTTGGTCCACGAGTCGCGCTGTACTGGCGTCATGTCATGGCGTCCGGCCGAGGCTCGGTGGCCCTCGCGCCAGGGTTGACCTCATTACGTTAATTTCTGATCGGATAAGTTAATAAGAGAATTTAATGATGTTAAATTCTTATATAAATTATAAAGGCTGAATTAAGGTCATTTGTCCCTTCTATGAATTGAAAGTTATTATATTTAAGAATTATTGTGTTTGAATTTTTTACATCACACCAGCGACTGTTCGTTTCTTGTCAGATTGTTCTGGTGTGGTTAATGACGCAACACAAGGTTTGAATAATTATGTCATAAGGTCTGATTGATTGATTCAGGCAGAAGGCCGCCAGGGGAACACTCACACGCGTATTTATGTAGTTGCACACGTGAGTGCCCGGGCACTCCTACGTCGCACTTCTGTCAATCGACTTTAAATTACTACGTAATATAGTTTAATAATTAGTGTTTGTTTTTATACGTGGTTGATTGAAGTGACGGACTGTTTATTTGGGGGAGGCCGGGTTCTACCTTAGTTGTTGGTGGCTTGCCTGACTCGGGTCGGACATGGCTAGGGGCGCGTTCCGTTAGCGGGGTTGCTACTGGCGGTTGCAGGTCGGGCTTTAGGGTGGCCTTCGGTCGGACGACGTCAAGCGCCCCCCCCCCCCTCGAGAAGCCCGACCTTGCGCCGCTAGTGACCCCGCTACGTGGGGGCGCCCCTAGCTTCGGCAGCAGCTCCAGCCAGGTGGTGCTCGCGGCGGCCGCAGCTGGTAGGGCCTGCGTACTGGATCCAGGTCGTCCCACGTCAAACAGCCGGGTGTTGGCTCGTCGGCGTGGTCCGGCAGCTGATAGGGCCCGCGCTCTGGACCTGGTACGTCCCGCGTAGAGTGCCCGAGTTGGTCCGGCAGCTGGTAGGGCCCGCGCTCTGGCCCTGGGTGGTCCCGCGTCGAGTGCCTGAGCTGGTCCGGCAGCTGGTAGGGCCCGCGCTCTGGCCCTGAGTGGTCCCGCGTCGAGTGCCCGAGGTGGTCCGGCAGCTGGTAGGGCCCGCGTTCTGGACCTGGGTGGTCCCGCGTCGAGTGCCCGAGGTGGTCCGGCAGCTGGTAGGGCCTGCGCTCTGGACCTGATGCGTCCCGCGTCGTGAGTCCAGGTGGTGGGACATTGGCGGGGGCCCGTGGCGCCTTCCCCCGTACGTAGTCGTCCAGGTACCTGGGTGGCCGGCGGTTCCTCGGGGGGAGGTTCCCTGGTGCGTCTCCTGGGCCCGGGGGCTTCTGGGGCGATGTGGCGGCGTCTGGCCGTAGGTCGTCCGGGGCTGAACGCGGCGTAGTGTGGTACGGACGTCTCTCCCGCTCTGGGATGCCAGGCGGCCCCAGGTCAATGGTCTCGTCGTCTGGCTCCGTCACCACGGGAATGGTCTCAGCCTCGTCGTCCTCTGTCGGGGTGCTGAGGGGGTCTGGAAGCTCGGTGATCGAGAGTGTCTCGACGCCGTCCTCTGGCGGTCTCGGTGTAGTCGTGGGATCGTCAGTGTCCGGAGGCCACTCGATGAGGTGTCCTTCGGGCTCGTCTTCGCGGGTAGGTGTCCCTTTAGGCTCGTCGGCTACCTCTGGTGCCGGTGTGGCCGTCGTGTCCTCGTACACGAGCATCCGTGGTCGGCTCTGACCAGTTGGGCTTCGTGCCGGGGTGGTCTCGGCGGGCATGTCCCCTTCAGGCGCTCCCTCGGTGTCCGGTGTGGGTGCTACCTCCTCGTCGGGGGGGTTCTCCCCGGGTAGGTGGGCCAGCCGCAGATCGTCGCGGTGTACCTTCCTGTCCCGTCTCCCGCCGGTGCGTACTAGGAAAGTGGTCCTCCCGAGCCGTCGGCGTACGGGGTGGGGGCCGCTCTACCTTGGGGCGAGTCCAGCGCAATAGTTGCGGGGCGCATTGGAGAGGGGGTGCATGCGGACAAACACCTGGTCGCCTACCTGCACCTCAGGCGGGGGGTGTTCGGTCGTGGGTGTTATTTCCTGTGCGTATCGCCTCTGACGTTGTCGAGCCTCGTCGTGTTCGGCGGTGCGCCGCCGATCGCGGTCGGCTGTGTCTTCCGCCGGGTGGGGTGGTCCGTGTGTGGTCCATTCCCCTGGCAGTGGCAGGTTGTGCCCCTGCACCATCTCTGCCGGTGTGCAGCTGGTGGCGGCGTTGGTGCGTCTCCGGACGCAGAACAGTGCGTCTGGCACGTGGGTATCCCACTGAGTGTGGTCCGCCCCCAGTCGTATGCGCAGTTGTGCCTTCAGCTCCTGGTTCCGTCGTTCGGTGGGGTTTACCCTCGGGTGGTAGGCTGGCGTCGAGTGGTGTTCGACCTCGTGGTCGGTGCACCAGGCCTTCCACTGACGGCCCAGGAACTGGCTGGCGTTGTCTGTTAATATGGACTGGGGGTAGCCCCAACGTGACATAAACTCGTTGGTCAGGATGTGAAGTAGAGTGGTGGTCCTGATGTTGCTGCATGGGTATTCTTCGGTCCACCGCGTGAACAAGTCCGTCACGACAAGCAGGAAGCGTTTCCCGCGAGGCGTGCGGGGGTAGGGGCCCATCACGTCCAGTGCAATGGTCTGGAAGGCGGTGGTGGGCTCCCTGGGCCGTTGTTGCTCCTCCCCGTCCCATCGGCGTGCCTTTCGTCTCTGGCAGACCTCGCACTCGCGTACGTACTCACGGACGTCATAGGTCAGACCTGGCCAGTGGTAGTGTCGGCCCACTTCGCGGCGGGTCTGGTCCGTCCCGGGGTGCCCCGCGAGGTCGTGGTCGTGGTGGAACCGCAATGTGGCCTCTCGCGCCTCCGTGGGGACGTAGGTTCGCCAGTCGCCGTGGTTGCCTGGGGTCCGCGTCATGACTACGCCGTCCTGCACACGCCAGGTACCGTGCTCGGCCGCTGGGATCTTTCGACGTCGGCGGTCGGCGTCGGCTGACGTCTCCTGGGCCTGGCATACGCGCCGATACAGGTCGGCGGCGGTGTTGGGCGGTCCTTCCTCGTCCTGGTCGTCGGCCGTGAGGCGGCTACATGTAGTGTCACCGTGTTCGGGTGGGTTTGGCGTGACTGGGGATAGCATGGCGTTTCAGTCGTCGTCGTCCCGCAGTTCGGTGTTCTGGTCGGGTTCTCGTGATAACAGGTCGGGCAGCTGATTTTCGGTGCCGGGGACATGCTCTAACTCAAAATCAAACGATTGGAGAAACAAGGCCCACCGAAGCAGTTTGCCCTTCCTGCTCTGCATTGTGTGTAGCCACGTCAGGCATCGGTTATCTGTCTGAAGTGTAAAGGTCTTTCCCTCGAGGTTTGGCCGGTACTTTTTCATGGCCCAGACTACGGCTAGGCACTCTTGCTCGTTGTTGTGATATCGGCGCTCTGCCGAGCCGAGCTTTGCGCTAGCGTAGTCTGTGACCTCACGCTCGCAGTCCGGGCCTACGTGGTATAGTACCGCGCCCACCCCGAGGTTACACGCGTCCGTCTGCAGGTAGAGGTGACGTTCTGGGTTTACACGCGTGAGCGTGTGACACTGTGTGAAGGCGAGTTTGACCTCTTCGAATGCGCGCTGGGCGTGGTCGTTCCACCGGTAACGTGCCTGGGGTGACAGGAGGTCCGTCAGGGGGGCTATTGTCCTCGAGAAGTTAGGGACGTAGCCCCGGAGCCAGTTGATCAGGCCGATGAAGCGCTGTAACTGTTTCCGCGTTCGCGGTACCTCGGCTTCCGCGATCTTCGTGAGGTGGCTCGCTTGCGGCCGGTTAACCGCGGCGCTCATGACATGCCCCAGAAACTCGACTTCCTGCGTCCCGATGTGGCACTTGTGGTGCGCGACGGTCAAGTGGTGGGTAGCGAGGCGTTCTAGGACCAGTGTAAGGTGTCGGATGTGTTCCTCCCAGGTCTCCGAGAATACGATTACGTCGTCGAGGTACGCTAGTGCAAAGCGATCGACGTAGCCCTCAAGTACACGCGTCATCATCCCCTGGAACGTCGCAGGGGCGCATTTCAGTCCGAATGGCATCGCTCGAAATTGGAATTTGCGGCCGTCGGGGATGGTGAACGCGGTCTTCTCGCGGTCTTCGGTCCGGATGGGAACCTGCCAGTACCCTGATTTAAGGTCGAGGGTACTGAACACCGTTGCTCGTCCTAGTCCTGCTACCGCGTTCTCCACGCTGATCTGGGGTGGCGGGGCGCTAACTGTGATAGTGTTCAGTGGCCGGAAGTCTACGCAGAACCGCAGTGATCCGTCCTTCTTCGGCGCGAGTACTATGCAGGCGTTGTAGCGACTATTCGACGGTTCAATAACACCATCCCGGAGCATCTCCGCGACCTGTTCCCGTATGGCACGTTGCTCCCGGAAACCGTATCCTCTGGGGGGCTCGTACACCGGGTTGTTGTGGGTGGTCGGGATGTGGTGCTCGGTGACCGTGGTTCGTCTGAGGGGGTCGGACACCGTGAATATTTCCTGTCGCTCTGCTAGTACCCGGTCTACGGCGGCGCGGTAATCGGGTGGGACGTCGTGACTTACCTGGTGAAGTGTGGCGGTTTCATGAGCCCGTGTGGGTAGGGACCCGACGGCATAGACTACCAGCCGCTCTTGCGTGCCGATGTGTACCCGAGTGGCCTTGGTCTCGATTACGGCATCCTGCTCCGCTAGCCAGGGCTGCCCCAGGACTATCTCCTCGCGGAGGTCCTCGACGACGAGGGCGGTCACGGTGGTGGTGTAGCCCCTTATCCTAACCTGGAGTGTCGCTCGCCCTACGGTCAGGCCTGGTCGGGTGTTCGTGGCTAATTGCAATTCCGTCTGTTGATGTTGGAGTTTCCCGGGCGGTACCAGGTGGGGGGCTACGAATACGTGACTCGCCCCTGTGTCGACTAGAGCAGCCGCGGCTCGCCCGTCAACATCTACGGGGATGCGCAGGAGGCTGTCCCGCGGGTGGGTCAGCTGGTACAGTTGGGGGGGTCTTTCCCTTCCCGTGACAACCGGGAGCGGTGTACCTAATGCTCCGCCCCCGGGTTGGCGTTTCCCGGCGGTTTGTTCGCGCGAGGAAGTGGTAATGGGCAATCCTTGTGCCAGTGGCGTGTACCGTCTGGGCAACCTCGCTGGCACAGTGGTAGTCCCTGGACGTCCTGTGTTGCCGACCTGGTGGGTGTGGCGTTGGTTTTGGGCGTGTTTTCGATGGCTCGTCGTCGGGTCGGTGGCTGGTTTTCAGCCCCCCCTGTGTTGAGGCCTGGCTGAGGCGTCCCCGACTCGTGTTCGGTGTGCCCCGTTGCCAGAGGTCGCGCAGGTTCTGTTCGATGGCCGCTGCTTGTTGTACGTATTCCTCTACCGACTCTGGGCGACAACAACGCATGAAAGGCTGGAGGCCGGTGTGGAGTAACGCTGTGACAGTGGGTAGCGCTGTCGTGGGTCGATCGTGCGGGTTGACGCGCGCGAAGAGACGTAGTTTCCGTGCTACGAATTGTTCGGCCGTCTCGCCGTCCTTCTGCCGCTCGCCATAGAACTGTGAGGTGCAGTCGACTAATGCCTGTTCAGTGTCGAATCGGCGGGTTAGTGCGCCGGCGAACTCCGTCCACGGCATGCCGAACCGTTCCCATATGTCCCACCATTCGTGGGCTGTGCCTCGCAGTTGTCCGCTGGCCTGTCCCGACCACTCGTCTACTGGTATACCTGCTCGGGTCAATCGCACTTCACAGTTTTCTACGAAAGTCCGTGGGTCCTCATGTGTGAGGCCACCGAATTCATGTAGTGTGAACTTGCCCTGATAACCTTGGGGGCGGTTGTACGTAACGAGGTTTGGGTCGGCGGGTGGCGTTGGATGTTGCGCATGGTGTTCCTCTTTCGCGGCGTGTGTGCATGTCGTGCAGGTGGTCGGGCGGGTGCTCACCACGGTGGTGTTAGTTACGGTTGGTGCTTGGTTCTTCCCCGGGAACTGTCCGTCCCACGGCTGTACCCATGAGTGGTCGTGTGGGTCCTGACTATGGGGGGTTCATTGGCAGGTCATGTACCATGGTCTCGATCCCGTCAGTAGATCTGTCCCCCTGGGCAGCAAGCACTGGGCGCATACAACGTCGGAGTTCCGGGTTTGCATGTTGCGCTAGTTATGGTGCGTGTTTAGCGGTGTTGGTCTGTGCTTCTCGCTCGCGGCTCTGTGCGCGCAACGCAGGCTTGCGCGCGGGGTCGCGCTCGCCGGCTGGGCAGGTGCCCGGACAGCCGCACAAAACGGAGGCCGAGAATGGCCGCGGCTAAGGTGGTGCGCAGATCGTTGTGCGCAGCGGCGGCCGAGAGCGCCCGGACAGCCGCACAAAGCGGAGGTCGAGAACTGTCCGCGTTGGGGAGGGGGTACGGATGAGCGTGCGAGGCAACGGGCGAGGGCGCCCGGACACTCGCACAAAGCGGAGGCCGATGATGGCCGCTGCGGAGAGGGGGGTCGGGCTGTGACGTAGGCTTCTGCGTCGCGGCTGGCGCTGGAATGCCGAGTGGGGTGGGGGGTGGTTGAAGCCCCTTTGTCCGCTTGCTTCGTCGCCCCGGCCTGTCTTAATCCTAATTACTTTTGCCTGTGCAAAATGGCCGTCCCGTGTCCGTGCTGTGGCTTGGCGTGGCCGGGAAAAAAAAATTTATGATTTAATAATGGCTCAAAATTTCCGTTTTTTCGTGAAAGTTCTTGCAATTTTGTGTGGGGAAAATCTTGATTTTTCTATCTTCGCCCCACGCAGCAGGTGCCAAATGCCGTCGTCCGGGGTCTCGGGCTCGAGTCCCGGTGCGGTTCCTAGCGGGAGTGGCTGTTGCGAATGTAATGAGTCCGGATGGGCGCCAGACTAGTTCTGGTGCTAGTCGGTAGTTGGGTCGTGGGGTCGATTGCCCTGCGTGGCCCACTAGGACCGTCGGTGGTGTTACGTGGGTCTGAGAGATTCCCTACTCGGCGGTGGTTGGGGATAGCAGGTTTAAAGAAGCGTACGCTGGAGTGAGTTAATAAATGATGTGTGTCATTTATTCAGTCGACAGTGGCTCTGGTGTAACGTTGTCGGTTACACGCCACGTCGTACAATAGGTGACGTTACAAGATACAAATTACACAATTACACTCAACTGAGTCTGAGAGTTACTGAATTACCGTAGCACAAGTTTACAAAAGGAATGTTACACGAGGTTGCGTTATATAAGTTCACGAATGTTACGTGGAGAGGTGCGTCGCACAGGTTTATAAAAGAATGTTACAACGTCAGTAGTTGTTCCGTATTATCGTGTCCCTAGGCGTTTCTGAGCCTGACTGCTCAACGAGGGGTAAGGGTGATTGGAGGCGGCCAATCCCGTAAATCTGCGTATTGAGGCGGTGCTCGCGTCCACGGCAGTGGAGCGCGGACCGCAGCTAAATTCGCTCAAGAGTTCCCTTACGGGGAGTGTCAGCGCCGGAGCGACTGAGATTAACAAAAGTTCTGTCCTCGGGAGTCGGCCCGTACCGGATAGTGCACCTACTTCGCGGACCAAGTGTGGTGCAGGGGGGGGGGGGTGTGATATTTATGCGGCCGGATTAGGTCCTGGACCGAAAAAGCTGGACCGGGTACACACGGAGAGATTATTAAAAAAGGTTTTGAAGAATGACTATAGTTACCAGAAGTGAACTTGGTGTGGACAAAGGATGATGTCTCTCCGTGGGACGTGCGTCCGCCCCGGTTAACGAGTCGCGCTGTACTGGCGTCATGTCATGGCGTCCGGCCGAGGCTCGGTGGCCCTCGCGCCAGGGTTGACCTCATTACGTTAATTTCTGATCTGATAAGTTAATAAGAGAATTTAATGATGTTAAATTCTTATATAAATTATAAAGGCTGAATTAAGGTCATTTGTCCCTTCTATGAATTGAAAGTTATTATATTTAAGAATTATTGTGTTTGAATTTTTTACGTCACACCAGCGACTGTTCGTTTCTTGTCAGATTGTTCTGGTGTGGTTAATGACGCAACACAAGGTTTGAATAATTATGTCATAAGGTCTGATTGATTGATTCAGGCAGAAGGCCGCCAGGGGAACACTCACACGCGTATTTATGTAGTTGCACACGTGAGTGCCCGGGCACTCCTACGTCGCACTTCTGTCAATCGACTTTAAATTACTACGTAATATAGTTTAATAATTAGTGTTTGTTTTTATACGTGGTTGATTGAAGTGACGGACTGTTTATTTGGGGGAGGCCGGGTTCTACCTTAGTTGTTGGTGGCTCGCCTGACTCGGGTGGGTCATGGCTAGGGGCGCGTTCCGTTAGCGGGGTTGCTACTGGCGGTTGCAGGTCGGGCTTTAGGGTGGCCTTCGGTCGGACGACGTCAAGACTATTTGTTTGTACTATTTTCGAGTCCCCCAAAATTGAGAAAATCTTCTCTTCCAACGATGGTCTTTGTATATAAAAAAAAACTCGCTTTATATATTAGACAGAAAATAAATAACTATAAACACACATATACCTAACTATAATTTTATCGTGTTGCAAAAATAATGTTTTGAATTGATAGTAAGCATCAAACAAATAACAATAAAAATTTCTCCTAAAAACCGACTTTCCGCCTTATTTTCAACTCATTAAAACATCAAGAAACGAACGAAAAAGATTAACAAAACTTGCTGCCTACTCTTGCAAATTAGTTTTAAAATCTGCGTTTTTCAACCAAAAAGTGTATATTGGCAACTTCAAAATTACACAATTATTTTAAAATCGTTCTTAAAAAATTAATTAAATAAATGTGTGGCAACATCAAAATTGCATACATTTAAATATCTTTCTTAAAATTGTTTAAAAAGAAGTTGAATTATAAAATATGTATGCTATATAAGATGCAAGAGAATCGGCAAATTAATTTAAATTTTAAATATAAATCTATCAACATAAATTTCACATAAGTTAGCTAACTTTTGAATTCGTTAAAATTTCAGTAATGATGTGGTAACACGTTTTATATTTTTTTTTGCAGAATTCAAAAAAGCTGAACCTGCAATCGGCTTAATGTTACAATAATAGCATTACTGTATGATTTCTACTCAACTTGTTAATAAATGTAATACAATATATTTAATGAAACAGGGCTCACGCGTCTACCACTAAGTCAGTTTTATAATTATCACATCACCATGTGCGGGACACTATAAATATGTACAACATATTATTATACAACATAATACATGCCCTACGTGATCGGTGATCTAGAACTCCTGTCGAGCTGTGTCAACCGATTATAATTAAAGTTTTTGGTCTGGTATTGTGGAACAGGAGATTGGCAGTTTTGATGTTTCAGAGACATTTATTTTTTATATTTAAAAGTAAAAATTTATTCTGTATTGCACAGAAAATAAAGAAACATTGTCAGTGTATGAATTGACAACTTATGCACTTAAAAATTACAGGTATAAAATACATCATGTGTGCAAATAGAAACCGAGATACACAATAAATTATAAAATTATAAATGGAAAAGGGTATACTGGTGCACACTGCTTAGTGATAATTCGCAATGAGCTTCAACAATTAGTTATGAGTAACTTGACAGATAGCGTTGCTAAACCACGCGAACACTGCACTCTAACGTCGTTATGTAGGTACTACTTGAAAAATTCATATTCGAATAAAATCCGGATCGGACCATGTTTGACCAAACTACACGAATTCCATAAAAAAAATTCAAAACTTTTCCGCATACAACTAACCCGACTTCCACCATACCCGGAATCTTCACTACGCGGAAATGTGTCGAACCGGAATAGTGACTATTCCGGGTCGGCACAAGTCCGTGCCAACTTGTGAGATTTAAATCTTGTATGGAATAGTGACTATTCCGATTCGACACAAATCCGTTTTTTGCCATTGCTTAGGCGGCATAGTCACTATTCTTTTCGACACAAATCCGCGTCCCCATTATTTTGACTGCGGTGCGCTAACGCTATAAGCAAAGCAAGATGTTATTTGGGGACAGCCGAAGACAGTGTTGCCAACTCGTGGGATTTTTCCCATTTCGTGGGAATTTTGGGCTCAAAAATTTGAAAAAGGGAAAAAGGGAATATTAGCACTAAAATGCCTCAAATGTGGGAAAAACTGTAAAGACAACATCTTGACAAATTTTATCTTATAAATAATATTTTAAAGGCGATTTAAATATCAAATAAATCAAAGCAAACAATTCTATTGACTTGTTTCATTTGTAGGCGATTTCTGCTTTAGTGCTATGAAGTTTTCGTTCTTCCCATGCGCTATGGGCAAAAGTTTTTTTTTTATCTGTGACATTTGTAAGACTGCCAACTGGTAGAGCAATTTTAATAGATAAAGGTTGGTGGCATTTTTCGTATTATTAAGTTGCGTAGGTTTTAAAATCGTGCTACATGTCGTAAAACGTAAATAATTGGTAGTTTGTACAGCATGTGTGATGTAAGTGACGAGAGTATTTTTCACACAAAGAAACAAAAACTTTCATCAGGTAACAATGAAGACAATAGTGAAATACATGTTAAAAAACGTGTCACATCTGCCAAAACATTTCAGAACTCGTGGCTGCAAGAAGAAAAATTTCGAGGTTGGTTGCAGCCTGTTGATAGCGACAAGAATAAAGCATTTTGCCGAGCTTGTAATGTGGCTGTTTCTTGTGGCAAAAGTGAATTGGAAAAACATGCAGTTACAGGTAAGCATGTCAAAAATGTTAAACAAATAGGAAGTAACCAAAGCATTTTGAGCTGTTTTGCAAAAAAAGATGAAAACAAGGTGCATGTTGACAAAGTGAAGACTGCAGAAATAAAACTAGCAACTTTTTTCGCTGAACATAATGTTGCATTCCAGGTAGTTGAGCATTTAATTCCAGTGATTAAGGAAGTCTTTAGTGATTCGAAAATAGCTGCCGATATTACACTAGGTCGCACAAAATGCACACAAGTAGTAAAAAACATTGTTGCACAAGTAGAAACAGAAAAGACAGTCGAGACACTTAATTCACATAACTCTTTTGTTACAAGATTAAAGACTGTAACACCAGGTCTGATAGTTCTTAACTGTATCTGTCATACATCTGCTATAATAGCCAGCAAAGCATGCGAGAAACTTCCCCGGTCATGCGAAGAATTATTGCGATGTGTGTGCAGTTATATTTCTGGAAGTGCTAAGCGGTGTGCCATTTTGCGAGAGTTTCAAGAGTTTTTTAACACTGAACAGCGTAAGTTGCTCAAATTATCTGGTACAAGATGGTTGGTATTGCATCAATGTGTTGTTCGTCTTCTAGAGAACTGGGAACCTTTGCAACAATACTTCCAACTTGCCATTGTTGAAGATAAACTTAAGAGTGCAGAGTTCATTTTTAATGAACTACAGAACCACTACACCAAGGCATATTTGCTTTTTCTCAAGTATGTTTTGACTTATTTTAATTCTTTCAATGCACTTTTTCAGTCAAGAAAAATACTTATACACAAGTTGTTGGAAGCATCTAGCACCCTGATAAACAATTTTGCACAAAACGTTTTGAAAGCTGAGTGTCTCAATCAGCTGAAACAGACAAATGTGAACCATCCTTCAAATTTTCTCAACTTAGAGTCTATCTATCTCGGACCTGAGTGTAAGAAGTTTTTGCAGTCATTGCCGGAAGACTGTGCCTCGAGTGTCCAGCAGTTCAGACTGAAGTGCCTTGAGTTCTACATTTGTGCTACAGATGAAATGAAAAAACGTCTGCCTTTGGACAGTGAACTCTTTCGAGAAATGAAATTTGTAGATCCAGCTGTTGCACTTGAAAAGTCAGAGAGAAATGAAGTTAAGGATTTAATCACTTTAGCTTCGCAAATAGGCGGATTTGATTTGAATAATTTAGCTGTCGAATGGAGAAGTCTGCAACATAGTATAACTGATGTGGATCAGAAAAAGAAGTTATTAGAAATGGATATTGACACAATGTGGGATAATATCTCTCAAATAAGAGATTTCAGTGACAAATTGTGTTTTCCAAACTTAAGTAGACTGGCTAAATGTGTTCTCTCTCTTCCTCATTCCAACGCAGAAGCAGAGAGGATTTTTTCAATGGTGACCGATATAAAAACCAAAATAAAGGAAGAGGATGGGTGAAGAGTCCTTAAATGCAGTTTGTGTTGTCAGGTCAGCATTTCAAACAAATAACATTGACTGCACAACTTTCAAAGTGCATGAAAGCCACCTAAAACTTCATAACAAGAAGAATTTGTACTGCACTACAAATGACGAAAGTTAAAATTAATTTTTTATTTAACAGTGAATGTGTTTGTGTAAATATAAATTGAAATAAATACCTTTACGTTAATGTTAGCTCTAAGAGTGTTACTAATTTTTTTTTAAAATAGCACGTGGGAAGTTTTGTAGAAAAATGGGATTTTTTTTGCCATAACATGGGAATTTCACATCTGTCTGGTTGGCAACACTGGCCGAAGATTAACCCCCTCAGATCGACATGTCCTTCGGGCTGGTTCGTACATGTTCGGGTTTGTGTTTTTTTTTTTTTTTATCTGTACGTTCAATATACAAACATTGCATTATTGATTCAAAGAATTGTAGACCAATGTTATTTTATATTTTTTTAAGAGTAAAACACATGCACAAAAATATTTCTTTGTTACTAATTATGAGATTTTCAGGTAAGTTATTGAGCTATTTCTGTTTGATTTGTTAGGAGATTAGTTTTGTCAGTTTACAAGTTAACATTGCTTGTGTTATTCTTGGCAAGTAATAATTTCTTATATAAATTTTTGTGCACTATAGGCTTATTTTTTTAAATTTTAGGTAGCTTGTGGGGATTTCATCTTATGTTCATGAGCGCACAACGTATACAATCATAAGAAATGTTTTCTGCGGGTGTGTAGCAGTTAACCACATTTAAGTAAAAATATTTTAAAATAATTGTTACCAGAGCTAAATTACATTCATGTGAGTGCACTTAATATAATTTGGGGTATTGGAGGAAAAATTATAAATTCCTTAAGTGTTTTTTACTTCCTGACATGTTTAAAATTATTATTCTCTATGAGGGTTGTTTGATACTGCAAGTAGTTTATCATGTTTAACATGTGGATAGGTTAGGATTATTTATTACAAATCTGTAATATTGAGATACTGCCCTTGGGTTAGCTGGATTAAAAATACAATGAAATTTGTTAGGTCAGTAACATTATACGTACAGTGATTCTAAGTACAGTGGAATTTACATTTGGTTAGCTTAGGATAGCGCGAATTAAAAATTCTGTAAAATCAATTGAACGGTTGGATGTTACTAACCTAATCTAACCAACCAATATACATTTTACAGTGATTTTTTTAGGTTATTATCTCACGTTGCTGCTTTTTGTATGCAAAATAAACTTTGGACACTTTTTTTTTTTAAACTTTAAATATGTACCTGTATTTACTCTGAAAAAGTTTTTTCTAAATTCAGACTGGTTTTTGAGAAATCACTGTTTATAAGTTTCATTGCATTACCTGTGCAGTAAAGGGCCTGTGACCATGTTCTTTAATTGAGTTGCAGATCCTGTTGTTTTTCATACACAAATTTTGTATTTTTTATTTGGATATTGCATTGCAGTAACGTAAATTATAACATTAAAAAAGTTATGTGACTTATTGTGCATTTCAAACCCAAAGCATCAGTCCTTGAGAGCGATATTTTTTAGCATTTTGTAGGTGCAAAATTCTGATTTTTTACGTGAGACAACACATAACCTGACATATAAAATAAATTTTCATTTTGTAACAAATGATTCCTTTTATACGTCAGGCTACGTGCTATTGCAGGTAACTAATCTGCGCTTTGCGCCTAAATACTGCTATAAAAAATCACTGTCAAGGGTTGGCATTTTGGTTTGGATACACATTAGAGACTCGTAACTTTTTTAAAACTATTATTTACATTTCATTGGGTTATAATATGCAAATAAAAAATATATATATTCTTATATATATGGAAAACCACAGGATCTGCAATGCAATTAGAGGAAAAAATGGCGACAGCTGCTTCACTGCATAGGCTGTCTAGTGTGACCTGCAAAATGTGATTTCTTGAAAACCAGTAGGAATTAAGAAAAGCTGTTTACAGTTTTAATAGAGGAAGGTTTTTAGTGTCTGAAAAGGTATTTTCAGAATTTTATAATTTAATTTATGGATAAGCAGCAACAAAAGAAAATAACCTTTTTTTTAAATTTAGCTAACCAACCATTCACATGATTTTACAAATTTTGTATTGTTTATACTTACCTGCTTGAACATTAAACTACTGTTAAACCATTTATTTAATTTTTTTAAAATATCTTTGGGAATTAGAGCAGTGTAATCGAAGATGTTTACTGTATTGATGATTGATTTACTTTATTGATGCGCAACGAAGTTGTATAATTGTTGGTTTGTTTAAGCAAATTCAAGCATCAAGGGTACTGATCAATGGTTTTTAACATTATACTTACTTGAGTCCATTGGTAAAACGTTAAAACACTGGATAGGCTAAATTTCCATCAACTGCTTATGTTTTTTCCTCATGCTCACTTGAAAACAATTACAGGGTTATACTGTAGTTCACAGTTGCAATACTTGTTTAGGTTAGTTACATAAGTGCTGTTAAATCACGAAAATGGTTAGGGAAAGGTAACTTCTTCATAACTACTGTAAAATGGTGTAAGCAATTCTTTAGGTAAGTTTACCTAGACTTTAAAAATAATTTATTTGGCGAAGTACGTAGTACTAAGAATTACTATTTATCATATTTGGTTTGTGTGGAAAAGTTGTTACTCTAGGAAATTTCTGAATCCATCTTTGTAGGAATATAAATTAATATTATTAGAAGCAAAAAATACAATGTGTGGTATATTTTAATTTTCTAACTCCCTCTGAACTCTGCAGTTATGCGATTAAGTATAGATAATAATTGTAAATCATTGCAATATACACCCGACACATTTTGTAGTGATTTCACAACTGTACTATGAAGTAATGCCATCGACTGCTGCAAAATAACATGCTGACATCTATTCTCGTGTAGGCATTTTGTTGATACGACTAAAATATGAGCATATAGGATACATATAGAATCTTACAAATTTTGGTAACCTACCTACTAATACTCTCCCCGAAGACTTTGATTAGATACTTAAAAAAAAAAAAAAAAAAAAAGAACTGCTTATGTGACATGCATTACATGAAATGAATTCAACTTGTAAACATTTTGCTTGTTAAATACCTAGTTTTTCTGCAATAATGGGCACAAGAGCTTAATTTTACAACTCAATGTTGCTGAAGCATCAAATAGAATTATGTTTTGCATATAATTTTTTTTCACATGCGGTAAATGAGTTTTTTTCAAAAAGTATTTGGAAAAAAATATCTGTTTGAAAGGACAAAGAAAAATGTTAATTGTCGTACATAAATGAGAATTTACCAAAAGTATTTGTGAATGTATCAAAATTCTAACTAAAATGGTTTTGAAAGTAATTTATCATTCTGGGGTACGCATAACTTTTTTCTTTGATACATTTATTTATCAGTTTCATTTCTCTTTAGTACAATATAAATCATTTAACTTTGATTTCTTTTTTGTTTCAGGCTTGTGGAGAACAGCTTTTTTTATCTACTCTTTGGCTGGCCAATGTAAAGAAGCAATTATTTCATGAATGCAGCGAGAGAGTTTATTTGATGTATTTTTAAATCACTGATAATATTTATTGATGTATTTTAAAATCACTGATAATATTTGTTTTGTGGCTGGAAGATGGTAACCATGGTGACTTGTGAATTTTTATGGAGGATTAATAAAAAGCAGTAAAATTTATTAATGTTTGTCAGAAGGAATTTTTTTTTCCAATAATCAATCAATCATCTACACACTACAGTAACAATTTTCCTTAACTCAAATAATATTTCAATACATATCTTATAAAGTATTCATATATGTACAATATAGACCAATTTTGAGCTAGTCTGATATCAGCATATTAGTTATTATGAACATATACTATCAGAACTACCATTTGCATATAGTGCACATACATACATAACACTAGCCAACAACCATTAAAAAAAAACACTACTATATACACTTACATAAAAAAAAAATCATAGACAAGTACAGATTATTCACTATTATATTCTAGAGCCAATTCCAATAAGTGTATTATCAACAAAAGAAAATAATTTTTTTTTAAATAACAATATTTTGATATGATGGAAAATCTGTATTCTGAAGTTCTTGTATACTATGTTTGGTATCAATCAATGTAAATTAATCAATCTTTGATAAAAAATATCCCGAAAATGATTAATAAATAAAAAAAAAAAATATTGCCAACCAGCTCTGGGTTTTGCATGAAGGTTCAACTTCTCTGACTTCTGAGATTACAGACAAGATTTTAATTAATAATACTATTGGCTTCATTACTAGATTATCTTTCAACCTATAATTTATTATTTGAATCAGTTCATTGAACTGAAATATTTGCAACAATTTCTTTAAATGTTCATGAACTTGGATTATTTAACATACAAATGTAGGTAGGCTTACTAGACCTTTAATGCTAGAAGATTGTAATCACATAGGCCTAATTTCACATTTACAACTAAGTCTTGGAGCTGATTTACATTAATATTTGTGCTAGCTAGACTTTGTAATATTTAAAATTTTATTTTCTGCAATGTTCCAAAGAGCATTGCTCTATTTTGGAACAAAACAATTTAATCTGACAGTTTGTTACAACCATAGAAAAGAGAGGGAGGGAGTTACAACACTATTCTTCATAAAACAATGCACATTAGCCTGTATGAAATGAATTAGATCTAACATAAGAACTACAAACTGCACATTTGCACTTAAAATATTCATCAAACAGTTAGGGAAAGAGATTAAACATAACACTTAATTCTTAAATCGTCATACTACATTTTAGTTATCACACTTATGTTTGTATGTGAACAGAATCAGATATTAGCACTGCAAATGCACTTTTAACACTAATAATTATATCAAACACAAATGATATCAGTAACATCATACTTCATTTTTGGTGTTACAGTAAGCTTCCATAAATGTTTCTTTTTCTCAGAACACACATCAGAAAACTTTTCTTGAATTTAAACATTAAAATAAATTTTTAAATAATGATTTGTTACATAGCAAACCTTCAAAATATGATTTACTTCCAATTTTTGGATAAACACCATTGAAGTTTTGCATTGTTTGCCATGGAAAACTATGGAAATAAATAATTAAAAATATAAAGACACAACTGAATCAGCTGTAGTTGAACATACAAAACCAGCGAGGAGAATAAAAATATAATAAAATATAATATGTTAATATGTTCACTAAAGGTATGCAATGGATGGAGGATGCCCTACATTAATAATAATTAGTAACAGAGAACAAAGCAAATTTGTAGAGAAGAGACTTAACATTAGTAGAATAATAAAATTCCGAAAAGGGCCGTTTCAAAAATTGCAAACATTCCTACACATAAGAAGCCCTTAATCTCAAAGACTTCATTCAGTATACTGGTCATTACCTGCTGCTCACGATCTGTAAAGGTAAGGTAATTAAATTAATGGGGGAAAAGGTAAAAAGCATTATTTGGTTTGTGGTCTTATAAATGTGGTCATTAGAGGCAAAAATTAGGTCTCTGTGTTTAAGTGCTCACTTTTCTGTCACCATTCTCAGCAAGGTCATTAATGGATCTTTTGATAGTGGGGAACATAGCAAACATTGCAGTGGTTAGTTGGTTTTCTCAGAGTTCTTACGTTACTCCACCCATCTGTTCTGTCATTAGGTATATCATTAGCATTTTATAGCCCTTCATTTTTTTGTAATGATCTAGAGGTCACCAAGCTGAAAGCTTAATTCATTTCCTTCATTGACAGATATAAGGGTTTAGGATTTGAACCAAGCAAGATAAACATTTTAATGTTGCCTGCTTCGTCTTCTATAGAAAATAAAAAAATAAAAAAATTGCTGCACTTTTTAAGGCATTAAAAAAATTGTTATAGCCGGTTTCACTGTCTACATATCCCGGAATAGTGTTATCTTTATCACTTTTGGTACAATTTTTCAAAATATCTCTTGCTAGATCAAAAAAACGATGTCATTGTTCACGTTCAAAAGCTGTAGCTATAGGTATTTTTGTTTTCCTAACCTATCTAAAACTAAGTGTATTTTGGAGGGGTCCGGGTTAGGGAGGGACCTAGGTGCGTCTCAGGCCGAAGCCTATACGCCTAGTCATGCTGGGATTAGCCATGCAGGGAGAGGGTCGCATGCATCATGTGCTAGGAGGGGATTGGCCAGCCATGGCAGCGATTGGCGCTATGACTAACTCCCCTCACTCTTAAATCTAGACTATAACTAGAGATAGGTTGGGCCCAGGTAAAAACTGCATAGACACAGGGAAAACCCTGGGCATATTCATGCGGGATGCAAATTGGCATGCATTACGTGAAGGAATTTACAGGAGACAGAGGATGGTCTGGATGCACTAATATTTATAAATATTGATTTTATTTTTTTCCTTATAAAAAAGGCAAATCATTTAACTAAATATCGGTAAACGTAACATATAATGATTTAGGAGAGCAATATTTTTAAAACAATCAGTAAATTTCTTACCTCGGGACAGTGTTTTCCTTAACTTTATTTCTGTTAAAAATTTTTTGGTAAATATGTAGTGTACGGATTAGCGCCAAAAAAAATCGTACAAATATGAAATAACTTTCATTGTATGCTCTTTTACGTCCTCTTTTCAAAACCGTCTGCGGAGATAAAAAATTCCAATTACTTTTGGAGATATCGCCGTTCTTATTTTGCAATACAAGACGTATGTAATCATTCGACCGTCGCCATTTTATATTTTGCCGTGTGCGCGTTGACGTCGACCCAAGTGTCGAACCAGCTCGCACAGCCCGCTATGCCACGCCAACGCCTTCTCCTGCCCTGTGTTGCGTGTGCGCCGATGTGCAGTGCGGCTAGGGCGGGGGGGGAGATTCGCTCGCTAGGGGAAGTTTAATGTAAAATACATAAGAAACATTCTTATTTGTAAATTGTTTACATTATTATTTGAAGGGTCGTGTTTTCTTTATTGTAAATAGTATATTATATTGTATGAAATGTTATGTAGAATTAGTTCTCACGTGTTCACCGGGCGCCAAGGCCGTGGCTTCCGCCTGTGACCATTCAGCGTGTTCCGTGGGCTCGCGAGGAGGGGTGGGACGCGAGCGCTGGGTCGCGCGAGGCGGGGAGGTAGGCAGTCGGCAGCTGGACTTAGAAGGCGACAGACGTGTCTACGAGAGCTCTCCGAGACGGTGAGAACGGGCGTGGTGTTTCGCTGCAGTTCATGCATTGCCGAGAGGAAGTGATTCCTCTGTCACAGTCGTGTGGTCATTTAGGTGTGTCATCGTGTCATTCAGTCGTGGCGTGCAGTCAGGCACTGCTCTCGCGTGCGTGTTTTCTCCGGCAGTTTACGAGTCGCGGAGTTTTTTTGCGGGCTGGATTTTCGCCTTCGTTTGCACGGTAATTATCGGGTCTTGCTCCTCACGAACGGGACATCACGTATTTTCCCATACAGTAACAGTGCGTGGAACCGGGCTTCGCCCTACAGGATCAGTAACAGGCGGGAACACGGCAGCCCCTTGTAAAGGGTTTGATTTTCCGTATATAAAGAACCTGGAAACCGTCTTTGGATGTATTAATTGCTATCCTGGTGACTTAGTCCCTTGGCCACGCGGCCCGAACCCTCTACCGAACACTGAGTAGCCAGCTAAATACTATCATTCAGGGGCTAGTCGGCCAGGCGACGACAAGTGTCGCCCAACTTGGTGGCCTATCAAACATTTTCAAATTTTCAAACTTTCAAACTTTTTAAATTTTCAAATTTTTCAAAGTTTCAAATTTTTTTCAAATTTGGGAAAAATCTGGTAAAGACAGTGAAAGTGCAGGTCACGTACGCCACGGGACGGGAAGGAAGGCACGCAGGTGCAGAGGAAGTCGGCGCGACAAGTCGGCGCGACAGAGCGGCGCGGAGCGCAAGATAACGAGTCGGCTTGTATTACGGCGCGTCTCACGCCGGGATCGGTTGAGCGATAAGGCGGCGGAGATACCGCGTAACTTCAGCCGGGAGGGAAAGTGTCAGGCGAGCCTGGAACGCGGAGATAACAACCGCGAAAAGGATAACATGTTATCGGCGGCAGGGAACACGGGAAACACGTGTGCGTGGTGTGACTTAACGTATCCAGTGACGAGTGACATGAGAGGGGAGACAGAGGAGACGTGTCGGTGTCCGTGGGGCACGGCGGTGAAGGGGGAGGCTCCCGAGGCGAGTGACGGACAGTTCGCGGGCAGCGCCAAGGACAGTGTGACGCGTGTGGACAACTACGGACAACTGCCAGTTGCCATGCGCCTTGTACCGGACTCGACATCGTTACCGGAGTTTGCCGGAGAACCACATGAGAATCCTAGGGCATTCGTCAGGGTGTGCAAACCCAGGCTGCGACATGTGTCAAAGGACAACTGGGTTGACAAAAAGTGTGGACAGCTACGAGGCGGGGCGCGGACATGGTGGACGGACACGGGAAGCTACGTGGTAGAGTGGGAGGAGTTCGTAAAACTGTTTGAGAGACGTTTTGACGGGCAGTCAGCACGAGTCAGTTGTCAACAGATGTTGTACAGTGAGAGGCAGGCCGAGGGCGAGGGCGTCTGGCCGCCTGGATCCAGAGGGCTCTACTAGTGTAATTATGCCAGTGATTTGCGAACTCTTATTGGCAGACTTGAGGCCATTTATGCGAGGTGCCACGGGACTGGACTTGTCGGAATTCGTGGAAAGGGCGCGTGAGGTGGAAGCAGATGTACAGGCGAGTAGACTCGGAAGTGGACATCAGAGGACCCGCCGCGAACCACGAGCGGCGAACGTAGTAACACCGGAGGACGCTTTGGCAGTGGTCCCGTACCAGACACCGACCAGCAGCCGCGGTGCGCGGACGCCGACGGCACCTAGACCAGGGACAGCAGCCCGGTGGGACGAACCACGGGCGAACAGGGAACAACGAGGAGGCCGAGCACCTCGCTGCCAGTACTGCCGCAGCACAGAATACCATTGGCATGGGGAGTGTCCCACTCGTGCAGCCGTGTGGGCCAAGATGGAGCAGGAGGGACGCAGTCCGGTAAACTCCCAGTAGGGGGCAGTGACACAGCCGGCCACTGTCCCCGGGACTCCCGCCCGGCGGATCAACAGAGAGACAACACGGCGCCGATCGGATGTGATCGGGGCCTGGGCGACCCGCCCCTAACACGCCCCAGGTCCCCGACGAGGAGCGGCGTGCGGACAACAGTACCACTGGCCAAGACACTACCGACAGCACCACTGTCCCCACCAACCAACTTGGCGCGAATGGCTGTGGCAGACACCCCGCGCAGCAGCAGCAACGCAGCAAGGGCCACTGCCCCCCATGCCACGTCACCTGGCGACGTCCGGGCCCTATCAGGGGCGGCAGCAGCGCCAGCGGTGCGCGAGGCGGAGCCAGCCAGCCTGGGCAGGCTGGGCAGCGACGGGGCTGCACTTCTGCGGGTGCCTGTCCGCCTGAATGGGCGACCCATCCACGCCTTGGTGGACACGGCAGCTACCCATTCCTACGTCGCGGCTCACCTGGTGGAGGAGGGGAGCTGTCAGCCGGAGCGGGAGGAAGTCCTGCTAGCAACAGAGGGAGCCAGCGCGCCCACGTCTGGGCGCGCCCAGATAAACATCGAGATACGTGACCAGTGCAGTCGGACCACCTGTCTAGTGATGCGGAACTTACGGGAGGACCTGATCTTAGGCCTCCCGTGGCTGATCCAGGAGGAGGCGAGCATCGACGTCAGTGAGGGTAAGCTACATGTGGGAAAGCAGGGCCGCAGAACGGTGTACGGTGTAGGTCACCCACAAACCCCAGTTTCCCACACACCTATCAGACTCGTGGAAATCCGCAATGAGGTTCCACAGGAGTACCAGGAGCTGTTCGAGGACGTGCTGGCCCAGCAGCCAGGGGTATTCGCCACCACTGATTTGCTGAGGCGGACCACGGTAGCGGAACATAGTATTCCAACCAAACCGATTTTTGTCAAACCTCACGGCTTTGGAACCAAGGAACGACAGGTCATTCAGGAGCAGATTGATGAAATGCTCCAGAACAGCATTATCGAGCCTAGCGAGGGGCCCTATAACAGCCGGGTCGTCATGGCACGGAAAAAGGATGGGACATTGAGGTTTTGTGTTAATTTTAAAGCCATAAATTCTGTCACCATTCCGGCCCCACCTCCATTAATAAATATCACAGACGCTCTGGCGGGTCTTGGCGATGCCACCATCTTTTCATCCCTCGATTTGAAGTCGGGATATTGGCAAGTGCCTCTCCACCCAAGAGACCGCCCAAAGACAGCCTTCACTGCTCCTGACAGCCGCAGGTTCCAGTTCTGCGTCATGCCGTTCGGGTTGATGGATGCCCCCGCGACGTTCCAGGCCATGATGGTCCGCGTCCTGGACGGGTTCGTTGGCAAGTTTGTCACGGCCTACCTGGCCGACGTGATCATCTGGTCACGAACGTGGGAGGACCGTGCACGTCATTTGGCCATGGTCCTCGAGCGGCTGGCGAGGCATGGGCTGACCTGCGCACCGCACAAGTGCCGTCTGGGGGCGAGGGAGCTTCAGTTTTTGGGACACCTGGTCAACGCGGAGGGGTGCAGGCCTCTCCCAGAGCATCTTGACCTGATCGCCGCGAAACAAGCCCCCCGAACGAGGAAGCAGCTGCAGCGGCTGCTAGGTCTGCTTAACTGGTTAAGGACTTTCATTCCGGATTTTGCCTCAGTCACAGCCCCTATGACAGACTTGTTATCGCCCAAGACTAAGTATCGCTGGACGGCGGAGGCCGACCATGCCCTGAACACGGTCAAGCGCCTGTTCAGGGAGAGTCATACCCTGGCACGTTTGCGACCGGACGAGCCCCTGTACTTGCAGACGGACTCAAGTCAGGTCGGTATGGGGGCCGTCCTGTATCAGCTGGGACCCGATGGCGAGCGACGGGTCATTGAGTATGCGAGCGCGAAGTTCGGCCCAGCAGCACGCAGGTATGACGTGAATGAACAAGAGTGCTTGGCCGTGGTGTGGGCGGTAGGCCGCTACCGGCACCATCTAGAGGGGAGATCATTCACATTGCGCACAGACAGTCAGTGCTTAAAGTGGCTTGACACAATGCAGGGAAGGAAGTCTAAGTTCACCAGGTGGGCCATGGCGTTGCAAAACTATGACTTTCATGTAGAGCACGTGCCGGGGAAAGCCAACCAGTTAGCTGACGAGCTGTCCCGGCATCCCGACCCACACACGGAGTACGAGGACGAGGGGAGCTGGGAGGACCTGGTGCCCCCACAGGGCCGCCGGCGGGCAGACGAGGTGGTTCCCGAGCCAGCTACCCTAGTGACAGTGACACAGCCAGAGCCCTTGCCCGACCCGAGCCCCGCGAACACGCTGGATGCCCTCTTTCAGGCAGTGCATCAGGCTCAGCTGGGTGACGCAGATACGCAGGCAGCAGTGGCGGAGTGCAGCGAGCGTGTCATGCCGTTCCAGCGCTGTCTGGAAGGGGTGTTACAGACCCGGGTACCAGGCAACATGGAAAGGTGGTGTACCCAGGTACCAGCAGGGGCGCGGGCTGAGGTGGTAAGTTTTTTCCATGATTACACACTCGCAGGACATCCCGGGGCCGAGCAGACCCTGGAGGCCTTGAGGCAATCATTCTATTGGCCCGAGGTGACAAGCGACGTCAGGAAATACGTCAGGCAGTGTCACACATGTCAACAGCGGAAGGTGAGGAGGACGGAGGGGGAGGAGCCTCAGCGCCCCCGCCGGCCTCAAAAGGCTTTCCAGACCATTGCAATTTATATAATGGGCCCTTACCCCAGGACCGCCAGAGGTAAACGTTTTTTGGTAGTGGTGACAGACTTGTTTACCAGGTGGGTGGAGGCTTACCCCACCTCAAATGTAAGGTCCGGCACCTTGGTGTCCTTGCTGGAAGGGGAAGTGTTTCCTCGGTTTGGGTATCCGAAGGTACTGCTCAGTGACAACGGATGTCAGTTTCGAGGTCACAGATGGAAGGAGGCGTGTGGGAGGTGGGGTGTGCAGCACCACAACACACCCACATATCACCCCAGGGCGAACCCGACCGAGAGGCGAAATCAGGAAATCAAAGCACAGCTTCGCCTCCGGTTGGGTGACGACCACACCAAATGGGACATTCACATCCCCAACCTCCTCTACTGCCTACGACGACGTACCAGTGCTGTCACGGGGTACTCTCCCGCGGTGCTGGTGCAGGGGCAGAACCTGGCCCTCCCTGGGGAGTGCCGGGTGGCCTCAGCAGCAACAGAAGGGGAGTGGGGGGAGGAGCTTGGGGAAAAGCTGAAAGTTATCAGGGAGCAGGCCAGGGAAAACCAGGAGAGGTATCTGCAGCACCACACACCGCAGTCTAGCAGGCCCCCAAACATGCTGTGTCCAGGGTACCTGGTGTACGTTCGCCAACACCCACTGTCCTCCAAGGCCAAGAAATTTCATGCCGGACTGGCCCCCAAATGGCAAGGACCTCGACGGGTCATCCGCCAGATGGGCCCACGTCCTACCTGGTTCAAACACAAAGTGGGCGACCGGCGAAAATACACAGAGACGATCTGCGTATGATCGCCGGGGAGGCATCACTGTTCCAGACACCAAACGCAGGGATAGAACAGACCAACTCTCCTACTCCACGCAGGCACCAGCAGACTGCGGGGAATGGGCGTGGTGCAATCACGCCGACACGTGCGCAGTCCGAACGTACCAAGGTGACACAGGGAGACACGCCCCCAGACCAGGACAGGAGACGCGGACAAAACGCTGACGTGGGGGGCAAGATCCTACGGCCAAAAAGGGGAGAGAGTCACTCCAGGCCCTGGCACCACAGGCCGCGAGCAGGACAGACGCGACAAGGGGACAGACGATGAAGGCGGCATGCGCGGAGTCGGACACAGAGGGGGAGACACGGGCCCCACTCTGGCCCTTGGACATGAACCTAAAAGACTCAACATTCACTATGATCATTACAGAACCGGACCCTGAGGGAGAAAAGATGACAGAGGGGACATGGGCCCCACGCTGGCCACTAGACATTAGTCTGACAAATTCAACATTCACTATGACGGTGACGGAGCCTGACTCTGAGGGGGAGGAGACGGCAACCCCCATACAGCGAGAGGTTCCTACCTCCCCGAGTCAGGGGACTGACAAAATCGTCACATCCACCCCTAAGGCTACCCCTTCCCCACCAGCTGGAGCAGAGCCGATGACAGACTCTCGCCCCACACGGGCACGGAGGGCCCCCGCGTACTTGGGGGATTATGAGTGTTATCAAATGGCTGTGGCACAGCAAAGGGACGCGGCACCCCGGTTTAGTACACAGCATTGGTTACCTTTCTGCGTGTGGGACCGACACACTACACCCCTCCCTAATCAGGATGCGCATGTATTTCCCTTACCCCCCAGTGCAGTGACGTGAGAGTAAATGAGAGACGTTGGCGGACATAGCGGTCTCATGGGAGGGGGGGACATTTGACGTCGACCCAAGTGTCGAACCAGCTCGCACAGCCCGCTATGCCACGCCAACGCCTTCTCCTGCCCTGTGTTGCGTGTGCGCCGATGTGCAGTGCGGCTAGGGCAGGGGGGGAGATTCGCTCGCTAGGGGAAGTTTAATGTAAAATACATAAGAAACATTCTTATTTGTAAATTGTTTATATTATTATTTGAAGGGTCGTGTTTTCTTTATTGTAAATAGTTTATTATATTGTATGAAATGTTATGTAGAATTAGTTCTCACGTGTTCACCGGGCTAAGGTCGTGGCTTCCGCCTGTGACCAATCAGCGTGTTCCGCGGGCTCGCGAGGAGGGGTGGGACGCGGGCGCTGGGTCGCGCGAGGCGGGGAGGTAGGCAGTCGGCAGCTGGACTCAGAAGGCGACAGACGTGTCTACGAGAGCTCTCCGAGACGGTGAGAACGGGCGTGGTGTCTCGCTGCAGTTGATGCATTGACGAGAGGAAGTGATTCCTCTGTCACAGTCGTGTGGTCATTTAGGTGTGTCATCGTGTCATTCAGTCGCGGCGTGCAGTCAGGCACTGCTCTCGCGTGCGTGTTTTCTCCGGCAGTTTACGAGTCGCGGAGTTCTTTTGCGGGCTGGATTTTCGCCTTCGTTTGCACGGTAATTTTCGGGTCTTGCTCCTCACGAACGGGACATCACGTATTTTCCCATACAGTAACAGTGCGCGGAACCGGGCTCCGCCCTACAGGATCGGTCACAGGCGGGAATGCAGCAGCCCCTTGTAAAGGGTTTGATTTTCCGTATATAAAGAACCTGGAAACCGTCTTTCAATGTATTAATTGCTATCCTGGTGACTTAGTCCCTTGGCCACGCGGCCCGAACCCTCTCTACCGAACACTGAGTAGCCGGCTAAATACTATCATTCAGGGGCTAGTCGGCCAGGCGACGACAGCGTGAATGCCTAAATAACAGAAATTTTCCATTAGGTAAGGTTAGTTACATTATAAATACTTCAAAATAAACAAAAATTTAAAATAATATCAATTAATTTTACTTGTATAGTTTTAAGTATTTATAATGTAACTGACCTGACCTGACCTAACAAAACGGGATAAAGGTAGATTAGGTCAGGTCAGCTAAGGTACATTATAAATATAGTAGAATCCCGCTAATCCGAACTAATTGGGACCGAACCCTGTTCGGATTAGCGAAAATTCGGATTAGGCAGAATTTTCATATAATGCCATATATTGTCTTTTTGAGGCGTATTTAGTGTCTGATATGTCAAATATGTATGAAAGGTCAGACAAAAAATACACCTTTATTATTTAGCGTAGATATTTAGTATCTTATAATATTTTTAATTACTCACATAGCCTAAACTGCAATTTCAAATATTCCGAGTTTAACAAATCCAACAGTCTACATTACGTGACAACATTAGGTCAAAATGAAGGGTGGTTCGTGAGTGTGTATTAGCGGAAGGGCAGTGACCTTCAACCAGACTAAACAAAGCCCCCATCCTCCTTCCTGCATAGGCTTACGCATTTCTCTCCTCTTCCGTTCCCAACTATGATGAGTCAGACAGTCAGTGCGTCACATGCTACTGCTGTGTCACCTGCTACTGCGCACTTGACCTGTGTTTTGTGAGCCCTTGTGAGCGGTGTGAAAGTGTGGTTTTTTACATTCTGTGCTTGTCCCTGCTGTTGGTCATCATGACAAGCAAGCGTAAACATAACTCGTGTACATTAAAAGAAAAACAGGAAGTGCTGAAAAGACTTGACAAAGGTGAAAGTGCCACTCTGTTATCGAAAGAATTCGGTGTCGGCAAAGCAACCATTTCCGATTGGAAAAAGAACAGAGGTAAAACTGAGCAGTTTTGTACTACCACAAGTGAAAAAATTATTGAAAAACGTAACAAAACGACAGTGTCTTCTTACGAAAAATTGAAAGAAGCACTTTTTTCGTGGTTTACCCAAGATAGACAAAAAGGAATCCCTATCACTGGTCCTCTGATTCAAGAAAAAGCGCTGCAATTGCACAAGCTCATGGATGGTGACGCATCAATTATGGCTAGTTGCGGTTTCTTATACCGATGTAAGAAACGACATGGAATCAGACAGCTTACAATAACTGGGGAGAAACTGTCAGCGAACAACGAAGCAGCTATTGAATACCTTGAGCAGTTCAAAGATATCATTTCTTCCTACTCGCGACAGCAAGTTTATAACGCGGATGAGACGGGACTTAACTTTAAAGCATTGCTTAACAAAATTCTTGCATCACAAGAGGAACAATCTGCACCAGGGTTTAAAATGGATAAACAACGCTGCCGTCGTCCGGGGTCTCGGGCTCGAGTCCCGGTGCGGTTCCTAGCGGGAGTGGCTGTTGCGAATGTAATGAGTCCGGGTGGGCACCAGACTAGTTCTGGTGCTAGTCGGTAGTTGGGTCGTGGGGTCGATTGCCCTGCGTGGCCTACTAGGACCGTCGGCGGTGTTACGTGGGTCTGAGAGATTCCCTACTCGGCGGTGGTTGGGGATAGCAGGTTTAAAGAAGCGTACGCTGGAGTGAGTTAATAAATGACGTGTGTCATTTATTCAGTCGACAGTGGCTCTGGTGTAACATTGTCGGTTACACGCCACGTCGTACAATAGGTGACGTTACAAGATACAAAAGGAATGTTACACGAGGTTGCGTTATATAAGTTCACGAATGTTACGTGGAGAAGTGCGTCGCACAAGTTTACAAAAGAATGTTACACGAGGGTGCGTTGCACAAGTTTACAAAAGAAATGTTACACGAGGTTGCGTTGCACAAGTTTATAAAAGAATGTTACAACGTCAGTAGTTGTTCCGTATTATCGTGTCCCTAGGCGTTTCTGAGCCTGACTGCTCAACGAGGGGTGAGGGTGATTGGAGGCGGCCAATCCCGTAAATCTGCGTATTGAGGCGGTGCTCGCGTCCACGGCAGTGGAGCGCGGACCGCAGCTAAATTCGCTCAAGAGTTCCCTTACGGGGAGTGTCAGCGCCGGAGCGACTGAGATTAACAAAAGTTCTGTCCTCGGGAGTCGGCCCGTACCGGATAGTGCACCTACCCCGCGGACCAAGTGTGGTGCAGGTGGGGGTGTGATATTTATGCGGCTGGATTAGGTCCTGGACCGAAAAAGCTGGACCGGGTACACACGGAGAGATTATTAAAAAAGGTTTTGAAGAATGACTATAGTTACCAGAAGTGAACATGGTGTGGACAAAGGATGATGTCTCTCCGTGGGACGTGCGTCCGCCCCGGTTAACGAGTCGCGCTGTACTGGCGTCATGTCATGGCGTCCGGCCGAGGCTCGGTGGCCCTCGCGCCAGGGTTGACCTCATTACGTTAATTTCTGATCTGATAAGTTAATAAGAGAATTTAATGATGTTAAATTCTTATATAAATTATAAAGGCTGAATTAAGGTCATTTGTCCCTTCTATGAATTGAAAGTTATTATATGTAAGAATTATTGTGTTTGAATTTTTTACGTCACACCAGCGACTGTTCGTTTCTTGTCAGATTGTTCTGGTGTGGTTAATGACGCAACACAAGGTTTGAATAATTATGTCATAAGGTCTGATTGATTGATTCAGGCAGAAGGCCGCCAGGGGAACACTCACACGCGTATTTATGTAGTTGCACACGTGAGTGCCCGGGCACTCCTACGTCGCACTTCTGTCAATCGACTTTAAATTACTACGTAATATAGTTTAATAATTAGTGTTTGATTTTATACGTGGTTGATTGAAGTGACGGTCTGTTTATTTGGGGGAGGCCGGGTTCTACCTTAGTTGTTGGTGGCTCGCCTGACTTGGGTGGGTCATGGCTAGGGGCGCGTTCCGTTAGCGGGGTGAATACTGGCAGTTGCAGGTCGGGCTTTAGGGTGGCCTTCGGTCGGACGATGTCAAACGCCCCCCCCCTCGAGAAGCCCGACCTTGCGCCGCTAGTGACCCCGCTATGTGGGGGCGCCCCTAGCTTCGGCAGCAGCTCCCGCCAGGTGGTGCTCGCGGCGGCCGCAGCTGGTACGGCCTTGTACTGGATCCAGGTCGTCCCACGTCGAACAGCCTGGTGTTGGCTCGTCGGTGTGGTCCGGCAGCTGATAGGGCCCGCGCTCTGGACCTGGTGCGTCCTGCGTCGAGTGCCCGAGGTAGTCCGGCAGCTGGTAGGGCCCGCGCTCTGGACCTGGGTGGTCCCGCGTCGAGTGCCTGAGCTGGTCCGGCAGCTGGTAGGGCCCGCGCTCTGGACCTGGTGCGTCCCGCGTCGAGTGCCTGAGGTGGTCCGGCAGCTGGTAGGGCCCGCGCTCTGGACCTGGTGCGTCCCGCGTCGAGTGCCCGAGGTGGTCCGGCAGCTGATAGGGCCCGCGCTCTGGACCTGGTGCGTCCCGCATCGTGAGTCCAGGTGGTGGGACGTGGGCGGGGGCCCGTGGCGCCTTCCCCCGTACGTAGTCGTCCAGGTACCTGGGTGGCCGGCGGTTCCTCGGGGGGAGGTTCCCTGGGGCGTCTCCTGGGCCGGGGGGCTCCTGGGGCGATGTGGCTGCGTCTGGCCGTAGGTCGTCCGGGGCTGAACACGGCGTAGTGTGGTACGGACGTCTCTCCCGCTCTGGGATGCCAGGCGGCCCCAGGTCAGTGGTCTCGTCGTCTGGTTCCGTCACCACGGGAATGGTCTCAGCCTCGCCGTCCTCTGTCGGGGTGCTGAGGGGGTCCGGGAGCTCGGTGATCGAGAGTGTCTCGACGCCGTCCTCTGGCGGTCTCGGTGTAGTCGTGGGATCGTCAGTGTCCGGAGGCCACTCGATGAGGGGTCCTTGGGGCTCGTCTTCGCGGGTAGGTGTCCCGCTGGGCTCGTCGGCTACCTCTGGTGCCGGTGTGGCGGTCGTGTCCTCGTACACGAGCGTCCGTGGTCGGCTCTGACCAGTTGGGCTTCGTGCCGGGGTGGTCTCGGCGGGCGTGTCCCCCTCAGGCGCTCCCTCGGTGTCCGGTGTGGGTGCTACCTCCTCGTCGGGGGGGTTCTCCCCGGGTAGGTGGGCCAGCCGCAGATCGTCGATGTGTACCTTCCTGTCCCGTCTCCCGCCGGTGCGTACTAGGAAAGTGGTCCTCCCGAGCCGTCCGCGTACGGGGTGGGGGCCGCTCCACCTTGGGGCGAGTCCAGCGCAATAGTTGCGGGGCGCGTTGGAGAGGGGGTGCACGCGGACAAACACCTGGTCGCCTACCCGCACCGCAGGCGGGGGGTGTTCGGTCGTGGGTGTTATTTCCTGTGCGTATCGCCTCTGACGTTGTCGAGCCTCGTCGTGTTCGGCGGTGCGCCGCCGATCGCGGTCGGCTGTGTCTTCCGCCGGGTGGGGTGGTCCGTGTGTGGTCCATTCCCCTGGCAGTGGCAGGTTGTGCCCCTGCACCATCTCTGCCGGTATGCGGCCGGTGGCGGCGTTGGTGTGTCTCCGGACGCAGAACAGTGCGTCTGGCACGTGGGTATCCCACTGAGTGTGGTCCGCCCCCAGTCGTATGCGCAGTTGTACCATCAGCTCCTGGTTCCGTCGTTCGGTGGGGTTTGCCCTCGGGTGGTAGGCTGGCGTCGAGTGGTGTTCGACCTCGTGGTCGGTGCACCAGGCCTTCCACTGACGGCCCAGGAACTGGCTGGCGTTGTCTGTTAATATGGACTGGGGGTAGCCCCAACGTGACATAAACTCGTTGGTCAGGATGTGAAGTAGAGTGGTGGTCCTGATGTTGCTGCACGGGTATTCTTCGGTCCACCGCGTGAACAAGTCCGTCACGACAAGCAGGAAGCGTTTCCCGCGAGGCGTGCGGGGGTAGGGGCCCATCACGTCCAGTGCAATGGTCTGGAAGGCGGTGGTGGGCTCCCTGGGCCGTTGTTGCTCCTCCCCGTCCCGTCGGCATGCCTTTCGTCTCTGGCAGACCTCGCACTCGCGTACGTACTCACGGACGTCGTGGGTCAGACCTGGCCAGTGGTAGTGTCGGCCCACTTCGCGGCGGGTCTGGTCCGTCCCGGGGTGCCCCGCGAGGTCGTGGTCGTTGTGGGACCACAATGTGGCCTCTCGCGCCTCCGTGGGGACGTAGGTTCGCTAGTCGCCGTGGTTGCCTGGGGTCCGCGTCATGACTACGCCGTCCTGCACACGCCAGGTACCGTGCTCGGCCACTGGGATCTGTCGACGTCGGCGTCGGCTGACGTCTCCTGGGCCTGGCATACGCGCCGATACAGGTCGGCGACGGTGTTGGGCGGTCCTTCCTCGTCCTGGGCGTCGGCCGTGAGGCGGCTACATGTAGTGTCACCGTGTTCGGGTGGGTTTGGCGTGACTGGGGGTAGCATGGCGTCCCAGTCGTCGTCGTCCCGCAGTTCGGTGTTCTGGTCAGGTTCTCGTGATAACAGGTCGGGCAGCTGATTTTCGGTGCCGGGGACATGCTCTACCTCAAAATCAAACGATTGGAGAAACAAGGCCCACAGAATCAGTTTGCCCTTCCTGCCCTGCATTGTGTGTAGCCACGTCAGGCATCGGTTATCTGTCCGAAGTGTAAAGGTCTTTCCCTCGAGGTGTGGCCGGTACTTTTTCATGGCCCAGACTACGGCTAGGCACTCCTGCTCGTTGCTGTGATATCGGCGCTCTGCCGAGCCGAGCTTTGCGCTAGCGTAGTCTGTGACCTCACGCTCGCCGTCCAGGCCTACGTGGTATAGTACTGCGCCCACCCCGAGGTTACTCGCGTCGGTCTGCAGGTAGAGGTTACGTTCTGGTTTTACACGCGTGAGCGTGTGACACTGTGTGAAGGCGAGTTTGACCTCTTCGAATGCGCGCTGGGCGTGGTCGTTCCACCGGTAACGTGCCTGGGGTGACAGGAGGTCCGTCAGGGGGGCTATTGTCCTCGAGAAGTTAGGGACGTAGCACCGGAGCCAGTTGATCAGGCCGATGAAGCGCTGTAACTGTTTCCGCGTTCGCGGTACCTCGGCTTCCGCGATCTTCGTGAGGTAGCTCGCTTGCGGCCGGTTACCCGCGGCGCTCACGACATGCCCCAGAAACTCGACTTCCTGCGTCCCGATGTGGCACTTGTGGTGCGCGACGGTCAAGTGGTGGGTAGCGAGGCGTTCTAGGACCAGTGTAAGGTGTCGGATGTGTTCCTCCCAGGTCTCCGAGAATACAATTACGTCATCGAGGTACGCTAGTGCGAAGCGATCGACGTAGCCCTCAAGTACACGCGTCATCATCCCCTGGAACGTCGCAGGGGCGCATTTCAGTCCGAATGGCATCGCTCGAAATTGGAATTTGCGGCCGTCGGGGATGGTGAACGCGGTCTTCTCGCGGTCTTCGGTCCGGATGGGAACCTGCCAGTACCCTGATTTAAGGTCGAGGGTACTGAACACCGTTGCTCGTCCTAGTCCTGCTACCGCGTTCTCCACGCTGATCTGGGGTGGCGGGGTGCTAACTGTGATAGTGTTCAGTGGCCGGAAGTCTACGCAGAACCGCAGTGATCCGTCCTTCTTCGGCGCGAGTACTATGCAGGCGTTGAAGCGACTATTCGACGGTTCAATAACACCATCCCGGAGCATCTCCGCGACCTGTTCCCGTATGGCACGTTGCTCCCGGAAACCGTATCCTCTGGGGGGCTCGTACACCGGGTTGTTGTGGGTGGTCGGGATGTGGTGCTCGGTGACCGTGGTTCGTCTGAGGGGGTCGGACACCGTGAATATTTCCTGTCGCTCTGCTAGTACCCGGTCTACGGCGGCGCGGTACTCGGATGGGACGTCGTGATGTACCTGGTGAAGTGTGACGGTTTCATGAGCCCGTGTGGGTAGGGACCCGACGGCATAGACTACCAGCCGCTCTTGCGTGCCGATGTGTACCAGAGTGGCCTTGGTCTCGATTACGGCGTCCTGCTCCGCTAGCCAGGGCTGCCCCAGGACTATCTCCTCGCGGAGATCCTCGACGACGAGGGCGGTCACGGTGGTGGTGTAGCCCCTTATCCTAACCTGGAGTGTCGCTCGCTCTACGGTCAGGCCTGGTCGGGTGTTCGTGGCTAATTGCAATTCCATCTGTTGAGGTTGGAGTTTCCCGGGCGGTACCAGGTGGGGGGCTACGAATACGTGACTCGCCCCTGTGTCGACTAGAGCAGCCACGGTTCGCCCGTCAACCTCTACGGGGATGCGCAGGAGGCTGTCCCGCGGGTGGGTCAGCTGGTACAGTTGGGGCGGTCTTTCCCTTCCCGTGACAACCGGGAGCAGTGTACCTAATGCTCCGCCCCCGGGTTGGCGTTTCCCGGCGGTTTGTTCGCGCGAGGAAGTGGTAATGAGTAATCCTTGTGCCAGTGGCGTGTACCGTCTGGGCAACCTCGCTGGCACAGTGGTAGTTCCTGGACGTCCTGTGTTGCCGACCTGGTGGGTGTGGCGTTGGTTTGGGGCGTGTTTTCGATGGCTCGTCGTCGGGTCGGTGGCTGGTTGTCAGCCCCCCCTGTGGTGAGGCCTGGCTGAGGCGTCCCCGACTCGTGTTCGGTGTGTCCTGTTGCCAGAGGTCGCGCAGGTTCTGTTCGATGGCCGCTGCTTGTTGCACGTATTCCTCTACCGACTCTGGGCGACAACAATGCATGAAAGGCTGGAGGCCGGTGTGGAGTAACGCTGTGACAGTGGGTACCGCTGTCGTGGGTCGAGCGTGCGGGTTGACGCGCGCGAAGAGACGTAGTTTCCGTGCTACGAATTGTTCGGCCGTCTCAACGTCCTTCTGCCGCTCGCCATAGAACTGTGAGGTGCAGTCGACTAATGCCTGTTCAGTGTCGAATCGGCGGGTTAGTGCGCCGGCGAACTCCGTCCACGGCATGCCGAACCGTTCCCATATGTCCCACCATTCGTGGGCTGTGCCTCGCAGTTGTCCGCTGGCTGTCCCGACCACTCGTCTACTGGTATACCTGCTCGGGTCAATCGCACTTCACAGTTTTCTACGAAAGTCCGTGGGTCCTCATGTGTGACGCCACCGAATTCAGGTAGTGTGAACTTGCCCTGATAACCTTGGGGGCAGTTGTACGTAACGAGGTTTGGGTCGGCGGGTGGCGTTGGCTGTTGCGCATGGTGTTCCTCTTTCGCGGCGTGTGTGCATGTCGTGCAGGTGGTCGGGCGGGTGCTCACCACGGTGGTGTTAGTTACTGTTTCCGTCTTTACGGTTGGTGCTTGGTTCTTCCCCGGGAACTGTCCGTCCCACGGCTGTACCCATGAGTGGTCGTGTGGGTCCTGACTATGGGGGGTGCATTGACAGGTCATGTACCATGGTCTCGATCCCATCAGTAGATCTGTCCCCCTGGGCAGCAAGCACTGGGCGCATACAACGTCGGAGTTCCGGGTTTGCATGTTGCGCTAGTTATGGTGCGTGTTTAGCGGTGTTGGTCTGTGCTTCTCGCTCGCGGCTCTGTGCGCGTGGCGCAGGCTTGCGCGCGGGGTCGCGCTCGCCGGCTGGGCAGGTGTCCGGACAGCCGCACAAAACGGAGGCCGAGAATGGCCGCGGCGGAGGTGGTGCGCAGATCGTCGTGCGCAGCGGCGGCCGAGAGCGCCCGGACAGCCGCACAAAGCGGAGGTCGAGAACTGTCCGCGTTGGGGAGGGGGTACGGATGAGCGTGCGAGGCAATGGGCGAGGGCACCCGGACACTCGCACAAAGCGGAGGCCGATGATGGCCGCTGGGGAGAGGGGGGTCGGGCTGTGACGTAGGCTTCTGCGTCGCGGCTGGCGCTATAATGCCGAGTGGGGTGGGGGGTGGTTGAAGCCCCTTTGTCCGCTTGCTTCGTCGCGCCGGCCTGTCTTGACCCTAATTACTTTTGCCTGTGCAAAATGGCCGTCCCGTGTCCATGCTGTGGCTTGGCGTGGCCGGGAAAAAAAAATTATGATTTAATAATGGCACAAAATTTCTATTTTTTCGTGAAAGTTCTTGCAATTTTGTGTGGGGAAAATCTTGATTTTTCTATCTTCGCCCCACGCAGCGGGAGCCAAATGCCGTCGTCCGGGGTCTCGGGCTCGAGTCCCGGTGCGGTTCCTAGCGGGAGTGGCTGTTGCGAATGTAATGAGTCCGGGTGGGCCCCAGACTAGTTCTGGTGCTAGTCGGTAGTTGGGTCGTGGGGTCTATTGCCCTGCGTGGCCCACTAGGACCGTCGGCGGTGTTACGTGGGTCTGAGAGATTCCCTACTCGGCGGTGGTTGGGGATAGCAGGTTTAAAGAATGCTGGAGTGAGTTAATAAATGACGTGTGTCATTTATTCAGTCGACAGTGGCTCTGGTGTAACGTTGTCGGTTACACGCCACGTCGTACAATAGGTGACGTTACAAGATACAAATTACACAATTACACTCAACTGAGTCTGAGAGTTACTGAATTACCGTAGCACAAGTTTACAAAAGGAATGTTACACGAGGTTGCGTTATATAAGTTCACGAATGTTACGTGGAGAGGTGCGTCGCACAAGTTTACAAAAGAATGTTACACGAGGGTGCGTTGCTCAAGTTTACAAAAGAAATGTTACACGAGGTTGCGTTGCACAAGTTTATAAAAGAATGTTACAACATCAGTAGTTGTTCCGTATTATCGTGTCCCTAGGCGTTTCTGAGCCTGACTGCTCAACGAGGGGTGAGGGTGATTGGAGGCGGCCAATCCCGTAAATCTGCGTATTGAGGCGGTGCTCGCGTCCACGGCAGTGGAGCGCGGACCGCAGCTAAATTCGCTCAAGAGTTCCCTTACGGGGAGTGTCAGCGCCGGAGCGACTGAGATTAACAAAAGTTCTGTCCTCGGGAGTCGGCCCGTACCGGATAGTGCACCTACCCCGCGGACCAACTTATCTCCGCAGGCTGTAATGAAAAGAGGACGTAAAAGTACATATAATGAAAGTTATTTCAGATTTTTAAAAAAAATTTTGACGCTAATCCGTACACTATATATTTACCAATGTTTTTGTTAACGTAGCATAACATGTCACATATTTTCGGATTATAATAAATTGCTGCCCTTTTTTTATATCCATCTTACTTGTCTCAGCGTTCACACAAGTAATTGTAGTACAACATATAGATCCCTTAACCAACATAAAATATAATGTTCAATCAGATAGGCAAAACATATCTGTTGGTGTTACTCAGGGTTCTGCACTAAAACCTTTGCTTTTTCTTATATAGGCTACGTTAACGATTTGCCTAAAAATGTTAAGAGTGGGAAAATTGTAATATATGCTGACGACACTAATATATCTATACATGGAGAAAACCCTTTAAGTTTAATTGCAAATATCAAAATTTTAACTAGGGACATCATAGATTGGTTTAAGGCTAACGAATTAATTCTTAATAACACAGAAACAACGTGGCTGCATTTTAAACTTAATAACTTATACAATTTGCAAGACCCAACTGTATCAATACCTAAATGGTGATAATATATCTCAATCAAATTCAACCAAAATACTAGGTATATATATTGACAAGAACCTTAATTGTAAATCTCATATTGCTCATTTAACTAAAAAAATGAGCTCAATATTATTTGCTATGAGAAAATTTTCAAAACTGACTAATCTAAATGCTTTAAAAATTATTTACTTTGGTTATGTTGAACCTCACTTATGATATGGAATAATATTTTGGGGTAATTCCACGGACTCATCTAAAATATTTCGAATACAGAAAATTTTTGTACTTATAATAACGCATGTAAATTATCGTAGGTACCTCATGCAGACAACTTTTCAAAAGCTTAGTTGTCTTTAACATTACCATCGTTATACATTTATGAATTAGGTAGGGGAAGGCGGGCGAATTCTGCGCAGCGGGTATTACTGCGCAGTGAGGTTTCTCGGAATTGACGTACACTGCGTCGGTCTGTATAATGCGGCCTCATGGCGGCGATACTGAGGACTTAGTGCGAGGAAGGAGACGCCATTGTGTGAGTTAGTTGGGTTACGACAACAGTGTGTAGGTTCAGATCGAAATTGTTGTAATTTTCGGTGAAGAATAAACAAAGGTATGGTACAATAGTCGTGTGTTTCTAGTAGTAAATTATATTTGCAACAATAGTTGAAAATATATTCTTCCTGTTGAGCACTATAATAACTTTAACTGATAACTTTAAATTTATATTATTGCGAGTCTTAAATATGTTTGTGCTTGGGGTAATTCTGCGCGGAGATGTAGTGTAATAATGCGCAAGTGCGCAGAATTGCCCTCAATGTTTTCTATTGATAAGGCTTAGTTTTATTTGTTTCAGGTAAATAGTGCGTGTTTTAGGTTCCCAATGCATTTAAATATTGCTTTCAATTAATGTAAATGTACTTTTTAGTGATTTAATGGCATGTCTTTCATACAACACGCTGATCCCATTCTGTTGATCCTGGACAATCACTCTAGCCACATTTCAGTTAAAATCTAAAACTTCTGTAGGGAAAACGGCATCGTCCTTTTATCTCTGCCACCCCATACAACTCACAGACTTCAACCTCTTGATTGTTCTTCAGTCCGCTAAAAGCAGCCTTGTACAGAGATTGTTCTCATTTTTTGAAATCAAAAAGTAGGCTTACTTCCCAAAATGAAGCAGGCAGGAAAATAACCCAGTATGAACTCACCGAATTGTTTAACCGAGCATATTTAAAAGTTGCAACTATGGAAAAGGGGATTTCTGGATTTTCAGCAGCTGGGATTTCACCCATCAACCCTGATAAGCATTTGAACATGGAGTTTGAAGCCTGTGGTAAAGAAACTGAAATCGAAGTCGGCTAGGCTGAAGAGAACGAAGAGCAGAATAACACAAACAGAAGCGAAAGAACAAGGGATGCTGGACCTAGTCAGATACCTACCTACAAAAGTGGCAGAAATTTCAGACATAACATCTTCCGAGAAAAGTGATGGTGTTCATGTAACTTTTATCTGTACACCTAGCCAGACAGGAAAAGAACGCAGGTCTACGGAAGGAAATGTCCAACAAGTGAAGGTGGCAGACATTTCACCTTTGCCTGATCCCTCAAAGAATGCTCCATCCCTTAGCACAAATAAACCAAAAGAGCCTAAATCAAGAAAACAAAAGTCAGAAGTCTTAACTGGAACACCTATGAAAGAAAAACTTGAAGAGATTGAGAAAGAAAGAGAAAATAATAAAAGGAAGAAGGAAGCTAAAATCCAAACAAGTAGTAGGTCTAGGCCTAACAAAGCAGAAAAGAAAAACAGGAAGCTAACACGCAAAAGATGCAAGAGACAACTAACGTTATCAGAAAGCGAGTCTGAGACCGACTTGATCAACGAGAAGGATTTGTGTAATGACAGCAATAATGATAACATTGAGCCTTTGAATCTAGATGTGTGTTCAATTTGTGACGAATTTGGCCGCGATAATGAATTGTGGTACAGGTATGTGAAGTGTGGTGGGTGGACACATGAAGAATGTAGGGGCTGGGATTCACCAACAGACTACAAATGCGATTTATGTGTCAAAGAATAACAAAATGTGTGTCACCTTAGTTTTTAATTTTTTTTTAAAACATCAATGATAAGTTAACTCAAACTTATTAGTGATGTTTTTATGTCTTGTATTAAAAATACTAACCCAAATATTCAATTTCGGAGACTTTATTGTTATTAAAATCGTGTGTTTCTTGTGTCTATTTGATTGTTTAATATTTGGTGGTAATTTAATTTATTTTCGTTTATTTGAATCATCCAATTTTAAAACATTACTATCAATATGTTAGTTAACTTTGATCTGTTTGGTGTTTTAGTTTAAAATAATTAATTATGCACTAATATTTGGTTTTTTTTTTCATATTTTATTGGTTAGGTCTATAATTAGTGATGCGCACAATTACCCAGTATACAGCGCAGAATTACCCGACTGGGTGTGGTAATACTGCGCAGTGCAGCATTTCATTTTAAAATTTATATGATTTTTGGTTATTATGTTAGCGCTTCGAATCATTACAATGAATAAAGATTATGATACAAACAAACACCCTTAAAAAAACATTTCACCTGAATACATTATTTACGTATCTTAGATACGTCCCAAGTTAAGTGCGCAGAATTCGCCCACCTTCCCCTACTTATATTTGCTCATCCACAGTTGGATGAACTGCAGAATTTCAATTTACATAATTATTCGACTAGAACAAAAAAATAATTTTCATATATTACAACATCATACAAAATGTTTTGCAAATAGTCTAAAATACTCTGCTAAACTTCCACCACATTTTAAATCAGAAAACAAACTTTGTGCATTTAAAAAAAACCTGAAAGATTTGCTGTTGGAATTCAGTTTTTATTCTATTAATGATTTTATGGAAGCAAAACTATGCTAAAAATGTATTATTATTATTATTATATGATGTACATTATTTGTTTTTTACTATTATTTTTGATTATGTGTATATCGTGGGCTTACAAGGAAAAGGCACTAAGTCCAAAAATGTAGAAAATTATATTTTCATAGTAATAAGTCCAAAAGTATGTGTTTTATGTACAGGGAAAAAGCACTAAGTCATATCTCATAACAACACCTTGACGTCGTACCGACGCTACCTTAAGCCGGTTCTCACCCGATCAGTGACCCTCCCGTTCGGAGCGCGCCCCAGCCACATCCGGAACGAGTGAAGTGAGGGATTCGCTACCTGACCTACGTAACAATTAAAACATAAGATGCTAATTACCAGGATATTTGTCAGTGCCATTAAATGAAATCCAGGATCTCATCAGTGTTAATGCTTGTAAACAACAGTGTTCCATGTGACTATATTTTCAAACAGTTAATTATTAGTGATAGAAGTATTATGCCCTCAGCAAACAGTTTCCAGGTACTAATTTTTAATCAAGTACCTGGAAGGATGTATTATATAAATTATAACTTTAAGATAAAATAAAGGTGTAGGCGCGCAGCACGGGGGGGGGGGGGGACTAGTCCTCCCACCCCCGCGTGGCGGCCATCTTCGGCAGTCTTCGAACACTCGCGGCCGGGGCGGTCGTGTGTCCCGTGAGTAGCTTACATTTTAAGTGCACCGATAAGTCTTATGTTCAGTAAGTAAATGTATCACAACCTCGCTTTACCGCTGCTCACGTGTCCCCGGACCATTTTCGGCAGAGCCGGGCCTATCCCGACCGCCTTAACAAACACCCCGCGCAACCGCGTCACGGGTTAACTCACGGTACTGGCCGCCTCCGGTAACCATACCGACCCGCGAGACTGCCGCGGAGATTAGGGTAGTTGAGTAACGGAATCATGTAGCGCTATGTAGTGATATGTCATAAACGTGTACCAGTGCTGTGTGTCAATCGTGCATAATGGCGCATTATTAAAGTAATTCAGTCCAATTCGTGTGTAATTTCAGTGTCACCTGCATAGGTATGCAGTCTCCTACACTGCCTAGGGCGCATCCTGTATCAACTCAGTAAGCCAATCACCACCATAAGCCGACGTACCTAGCGGGGCACGCTGGGGCAGCCAACCCACGAACCTCCTCACTGTATAGTTCTTCCAAGCTAGCCTGGCGCCCACCGGACAACGAATCTAAAGCTACGCCTTTAGCCCGCTAGGCATCCCCAGTAACTATTCCATAGGGACGGGTGACGGCAAACTCAACAATGTAAAAACATAAAATCACTAAGTCCGATGTAGACTCGTATTGTCAGAGAAAAAGCACTAAGTGCACTTAATGCTTTTTGTCTGTATACTTTAATTCAAATCTACAATGAATTGTATAAGCAGAATGCATTAAGTCAATAATCGATACTATGTCAATAATCGATCACATAGATCAATAGGGATCTAGTAAGACCGTGGTCAAGTAAATGCGCTGGACAGCAACAGCAAAACATGGCGCCATACTGTGTGGGATGGAATTCTACTACACACGCTGAAAACATCACATTTTTAACATAATTTAACGAAGATAAAAGCATATAAAAGACAGAAAAATGTATGAAATATACAACATAACAACATAAATGTACCATAATATTAAAAAATAAAAGTTTTAAACGATAAAAAACTTAAATTGTAGAAATATCAAGATAAACACAGCCCATATTTTTTACAAATTTCTTTATATATAAACGTCTCCAGGACTCATACCATGTATTGGCCGAACATCAGCCATGTACCAAATGAAAGCTGTCACCTTACTTAACAAAATATACTCATCAGAATTTTTGTCTGGGCCGACACTTTTAATGCCGACGGACAGCAACAAGATCGCGCGCCCAGTTTTACAAGCAGGCAATAGCTTCACCCGCCCATTACAGGCCTTGAAAAAACCATTTTACTTCTCCGTTAAAATGTGAAACATGAAAATCCAACAACGAGGTCCTAAACACAAGATATGACGCTTTTTATTTAACCTAAAAATTAGTATTTTTAATAACATTTATTAAATTTATTTAAGGTAAAACAAAGTACATAGGGTGGCTTGGGGTAATTTGGGTACAAAAATCACACAATTTTAAGTTTAGACCCTCTAAAATTGTTTACAGTGATAAAATATTCTTGTCAGTTTTTAATATGTTAGCAATGTGATCTTATAGAATTAATTAATTGGGCTTTCAAATTTTGTTGAGCCATTCTTGATATCCTAATAATTTTAAGTATATCTGTACCCAATTTACCCCATGGATGGGGGAATTTGGGTATAATGCTTATTCTATTAGCTAATAATAATGCATTTAAGGTATTTTATTCTCAAATAACCACAACAGCTAGTTAATTTATGAAATTAAGACAATGTTTAGGTTAAACAGGTTTACAAAACATTAATTTTAAATGTTGATTAAAAAAATAGCATTTGCAAGTTTACATATTAAAGAAACACTGCACAACCAAAGGCTTACTTGTTTACCTATTTTGTAAATTTAAAATATCTCCCATTGAAATCAGGGACTGAAAACACTTCAGATATTTGTGATACATCAACACACTCAATATCATCAACCTCTGGAAAAATGTAACGGTGACCATCCCCTTTGCATTGAATTAAAAACTTGACATTATATTGTTTTTTATTGTGTGCATCTTGTGATTCACCTATTACTTGGCCCCTGTACTCCTTCACTGTCTTGCCACATTCACTTTGATAGTTAACAGAGACCCACGATCCTGTAATTATTTCAGAACTTGAACTAGTTGTTGCAATAGGTCCACGACTTCCTTCTTCACTTTCATCACTTTCAAAAACAAGTTTTTCAACCACTTTGCTAAGCCTACCGTTTCCTTCTTCTTTCTTGGATTTAGTCAATACGCCTAGTTCTTTCGCAGTTTTACGTCGAGGCCTACTGTTTTTAAATTTTTTATTTTCATTTCTTAACTCTTCTTCTTCTTCTTTTAGTCTTTCTTGGACTTCTTCAGATGTAAGCACTTCTCCAACACTGTTTTGTACTCTTCGTCGTTTCCGCTTTGAATTTGCCAAGGCTGCCTTCACCTCTGCTGACTGTTCAGGTGATAATGTTTGAATGATTGCTTCTCTTAATTTCTTCATTGGTGATGGATAGGGTTCATTAGTAGGACTATGCGTAGTCCTTGATGATGATCCCAGTAAGTTGTTTGCTTCGGAGTTGCTACTTGATGGGCCTGGCAAATTTAAGTCATCATTTGGGTTGTTAGGCCTGTTTGATGAGGCATTTTCAGGCACAGACATCTCCACTGATTCTACAGATACAATTTTATTTACAAGGGCATCTTTATTAACTGGGTAGAGTCCAGAACCCTTAAAGCCACCAATCACATGTTCAGCTTTGAAAGAAACTGCCATGAGTTTCTTTAGAAGACTGGGAAATATAGCTTTATCTATATTTTTCAAGCGGAACTCACGGTACCAGGTTCGCAGGATCTCTCTCCAAGCGTTCTTCATGGGAGCAAACACACCTACATCTAATGGCTGAAGGGCATGAGATGTATTTGGAGGAAGGCAGAGAAGAATAATGTTGTGTTCTCTGGCTGTACATGTAACATTGTAGGTCAAATGACTGCCATGACCATCAAAGATGACCAGTATTGGCTTTTCAATGTGTTTTACTTTATTGACAAATGCATTGAGCCACTTTTCAAATATGTAGTCTTGCATCCAACCAGATTCTGTTACACCATATAGCGCACCAGTGGGTCCATTTTGAACCCAAGTACTTTGCAAGGCTACAGTCCCCTTGAAAATGACACAAGGTGGATAACGTTCACCATCCGCACTTGCCACAAACAGAACACTGTACTGGAGTTTTCCCGCACCTCCTGAACGAGAATAGGCCACTCTAGCACTCCTTGGTACAAAAACTTTACCTTTTGTATGATCAGTTGCGAGACCTGTCTCATCAAGGTTAAAAATCCGTTCTGGGTGTCCATTGAGATTATTATCGTCAAGAACCTGCTGATAAAGTGTAAAAAACTCTCCGACAACAAAGTGAGAAAGACCTTCTGCTCGTGATTTTGTTAAAAGCTCAGGTTTTCGCCTAACAAGACTATCTTTCCACCTTTTTTCAAATGCAACAATGAAATCATATCCTGGCATGTCGTCTTTGAAAGGTGTCTTTCTGTCAACAGATTTCACGTAACTGTTCACCATGTATTTTAAATCTTGTCTGTCCAGGGGATATCCACATTTTGCCGTGTACACTAAAGCACTAACAATGTATTGCTCTTCTTCTTTCGATAGGACTGAACCCCTGCCAGCACCCTGATGAGAAGGTGGACATTCATGCCACCGCCTCAGTGTTTCATATGGAATGTTGAATTTTTTTGCTGCTGCATACACTGAGGAGCCCCTTTTCACTTCTTCTTTGGCATTTTCAAGATCACTGGACCCATATGTAGGTGTTCGTTTCTTAACATACGTACGAGGCATGATCTGAAACAAAAATAGAAATATTGTCAGATATGCCCTAGTTGATCTATAAACAATAAGTATACCCGAATTACCCATGTTTATAAATGGTAATTTGCAAAAAGAACTATTGATGCCATAGAATGTGCACTAAACATGTAGGCTATAATGTATACATACTTATATTCTATCAGTTAAGTTTTATTTGATCATTTCTGAGTTATACTCAAATTACCCCACTATAACCAAATTACCCCGTCCCACCCTACCCAAATTACCACATGTTTATAAATGGTAATTTGCAAAAAAAAACTATTCATGTCAAATTATCTAAATTAATAGAAAGTGCACTAAACATATAATTATAATGTATACATACCTGAATTTTATCAATGTATCATAACTGGTTTCTGAATAATTTTGCACTGATGTGATGAGTAGGCCTACCTAACTTCAGACACTTGTAAACAAAAGCAAATCAAAATTTCTTTCAGAAAGTACCACCGTGACCAACACAACCTTCTCACATTTTGCCATAGATAGGGCTACACATGAAACAAATAACATGTATTTTATTCATGTCAGTAAAAAGACTGTGTTAAGTTTATTTAATAATTTATGAGTTATACTCAAATTACCCCACTATAAAAAATTACCCCGACCCACCCTATTTCAAAAACTGGCATTATATTATAACGACTCCAGGACACATACCATGTATTGGCCGAACATCAGCCATAACCCAAATGAAAGTTGTCACCTTACTTAACATAATATACTGTTCAGAATTTTTGTCTGGGCCGACACTTTTAATGCCGACGGACAGCAACAAGATCGCGCGCCCAGTTTTACATGCAGGCAATAGCTTCACCCGCCCATTACAAGCCTTGAAAAAACCATTTTACTTCTCCGTTAAAATGTGAAATATGAAAATCCAACAACGAGGTCCTAAACACAAGATATGAGGCTTTTTATTTAACCTAAAAATTAGTATTTTAAATAACATTTATTAAATTTATTTAAGGTAAAACAAAGTACATATTTCAAAAACTGGCATTATATTATAAAGACTCCAGGACACATACCATGTATTGGCCGAACATCAGCCATATACCAAATGAAAGTTGTCACCTTACTTAACATAATATACTGTTCAGAATTTTTGTCTGGGCCGACACTTTTAATGCCGACGGACAGCAACAAGATCGCGCGCCCAGTTTTACATGCAGGCAATAGCTTCACCCGCCAATTACAAGCCTTGAAAAAACCATTTTACTTCTCCGTTAAAATGTGAAATATGAAAATCCAACAACGAGGTCCTAAACACAAGATATGAGGCTTTTTATTTAACCTAAAAATTAGTATTTTAAATAACATTTATTAAATTTATTTAAGGTAAAACAAAGTACATATTTCAAAAACTGGCATTATATTATAACGACTCCAGGACACATACCATGTATTGGCCGAACATCAGCCATATACCAAATGAAAGTTGTCACCTTACTTAACATAATATACTGTTCAGAATTTTTGTCTGGACCGACACTTTTAATGCCGACGGACAGCAACAAGATCGCGCGCCCAGTTTTACATGCAGGCAATAGCTTCACCCGCCCATTACAAGCCTTGAAAAAACCATTTTACTTCTCCGTTAAAATGTGAAATGTGAAAATCCAACAACGAGGTCCTTAACACAAAATGTGAGGCTTTTTATTTAACATAAAAAATTAGTATTTTTAATAAAAAAAATTAAAATTATTTAAGGTTAAACAAGGTACATATATAAAAAAGTGGCATTATATTATATTGACTTCAGGACTCATACCATGTATTGGCCGAAGATCAGCCATGTACCAAATGAAAGCTGTCTTCTTACTTAACAATATATACTGTTCATAATTTTTGTCTGGGCCGACACTTTTAATACCGGCGGACAGCAACAAGATCGCGCGCCCAGTATTCCTTGCAGTCAATAGCTTCACTCGCCCTTTACAATCATTGAAAGAAATAATTTATTATGGCGTTCTCCTGAGTAAATTAAAAAAAAATCAAATATATTTTATTTAATGTTGGTGTTAAGCTTCATATTACAATGAACAAGTTCGTATTTTTATAAGATTCGCTTACTTTCTGTCTACTGATTTTTTTCTAATGTTATCGTACATGTACCTAGTTTGGTATTGTTGTCTTTAGATTGTAACGTTGCACGCTGTCCTAATTATTTTTAAATAATCTTTCTACTGATTTATTTTCTCATAATTTTAGTGTTTGATTTTAACCGATTTATTGCTCATATTCAAGGTTGGCTGAAAGTTTTATAATTCGGAAATTTATATGTATCTTTATATTCACGAGTATAATCCGGCTATTGGTGATTTTAGTTCTAAGTTATATCAATAAGTTTTTTGTTTTTCTTTTCTTATGAAGAATATCATTTTTGTTTATATATATATACCTACATAATTAATGATTTTGTAAAGTAATGTTAAATTTATTTTTTTATAATTTTGGTATATGAATGAATTTCATTTTGTTTTGGAGGGGGAAGGATTAGAAATGTTATTGTAATGTTTTAGACCTTGTGTTAATAGTTAATGAAAAATGCATTCAGATGGGTAAATGCTATTGCAATAGTTCTGATCACATGAAACACCTAAATTAACACGTTCATCTCGGTTGAGATTTCATTTAACAACCCTTCGAGTTACGCACTTATCTAAAGTTTTAGGAGCCCAAATTGCATTCCTTGTTCTAGACCGCGATAATATATTTTCTACTGCTATTCGGTTTGTCGGCCTTACCTTCAGCTAACTCCGTGAAGATCCGGCAGTTGAAACCTGTTGCATTTCTGTGCTACTCTTCCCGGTATTTCAGTTCCCCCTTGGCTGCGGGCAGTGGCACACGCACTGTTGTTGAGCTTGCTTCTGAGTGAAGGTATTTGATTCCGAGTTGTAATATAAGTTATTTTAATAACGCTCGTTTTTTTCAGCATATTTTTATTTCCGCTTTTACGCCTTCGAGAATTTTTTTCTTTCATGTTTGTTGAAAAACTGCATTCTGAGTTAATACTTAAGTTGTTATTGATGACTCTGTGATATTTTTGTCGTTTTGTATATTTGCGATCGCTTAATGTTAGCGTACTGTAGATAAGCACATTTAGGATGACCGGGAATAAAAATAATTTTGTAGACTTGCCTCTACTTGACCTGCCAAATGAAAATTACTGTAGTATCTTGCTCTGCGATCGACTATTGTCTGACCACATAAATGATTTTGCGTCGGTTTTTAACAAAACAGTTAGGCATGTGATGTTACCAGTTGACAGCATCTTTGCATTGGAACCCGCAGCAATTCTACCGATACGAGATGGTCACATTCAGATTTTATTTAATTCTGAAAGAATAAATTCGGGTCATTATATTACCGTATATTTTGATGGAAAGAGTATTCACGTCTACGACAGCTTGAATGAAAACTCTTTAACAAATTCAGCGACTTCTTGCTTGAACCGTTTGTACCCTGCTAACACTCCAATCGTATTTCATAAAGTTCAGGAGCAACACAATACGATAGACTGTGGGGTTTATGCTGTTGCATTTGCTACATATTTGGCATACGGTGTTCAACCCGAAACGGAGACTTACATGCATAAAGGTAATGTGATGAGGCAACACCTTGCTAAGATTCTCAGCACTCAGCAACTGTCACTCTTTCCTACAGCGCCGCGCTTACAGCTTATTGCTGCAAAATCTTTTGCCGAAGTAACTAAGATGTCACAACGTATTCTCAAGGATATTGCGTACGGAAAGAAAATGACTGTAATTAGCCAGCCCCACCATCGCCATGACATACCCGCACATAGTCTGTCCGACCATTCGTATTACAAAAAAAGTCAGTCTTGCAAGGATTCGTCAGCCAGCGCTACCAAAAATCACTTTCAACCGCCGCAAAGACAAGAGAAACGTAGAGTTAATAACCCTATAACTATAAGTACTGAAAACAGAGAGTTTAGTTTAAAACTTCGAAATTATTTCTCTCCCCTATCTAGCGAAAAAGTTGATGTCAGTTCTAGTTCGAATGACATGGACATCATTAATGAATGTGTAACTCAGAACCGTAAGAAGCCGGGAAAAAAAATAGATTAGCAGTAAGAGACAGTGAAATATTGCCCTTGATAGAAAAATATGGAGTTATTTCTTCGAATGTGCGTGATTTCACGCGACCAATTTTAGCAGATTTACATATTAAATGTACGTGCAATAATATAAGATACGTGGTCAAATTATGCAACAACATTCTTGCGCGTAGAAAGTCTCATAATTCTGCGGATTTGCTTATAAACCAAATGGGATCTGATCTCCCAGCGTCAGATGATTCAACATTGCCACGCCACCATACTGATGGGTACATACAGCGTTTTCCGAGTAACAGTTGTAATTCACCGCATGTTTGTTCATTTTCTTTGGAATCTGATTATACAACCATTTCACAAAAAACACTGCGAGGAAAAATACGAAAATTGTTCAAGTCCAATTTAAATTTGTCTTGCGTTGTTGTTTTGCCCGTGATTCGACCGTTCGGAACATCGTGTTTCCATGTGTACGGATACTGCGCACGCACACAGCTATCGGCTTCACGTAAATCTGAAGGCTTCCATGAGCTTCATAGGAAAGTGTAAACAGGTGAAGTACATTCACGTGAACCTTCAACTGCGTGTAACACTATCCTTAAAAATACTAAATAAATTATGCTGCGTAAATAGTGTTCGGGCAGGGCGAGGAGCGTCGGGTGCGCTGCGGCGCGAAGTCCTCTTCTGGGCGTGGCGGGAGCATCGGTGGGAGGAAAGGAAAAAAAAAAAAAGAGAAGGAAACACGAACACCCAAACAACAACAAAAAAAAACTAAGTCCAAAAAAAGGAAAAAAAAAAAATATTGATGAAATTTCTTTAATTGACCCACATGGGCCTTTTTATATTTTCTAGAACCAGAAGGGTTACGCAATAGGACCGTGTTGTCTCCCAAAAATTTATCAATCACAAATGGCCCAACAAAAGCAGAAATCAATTTTGAATTAACATTATCAGCCAGTTTTGGCAATTTAAAATTCTTTAAGAGTACCAAGTCATTAACAGCAAAACCATGTGGTCTCCGCGTAGCATTATAAGAGGCGGCTACAGCCTCGCGGGCCTTCTTAAGATTACAACTCACATCGTCAAGCATGGCCTCCAGGGATTCACTGTCAGAGGCGAGTTCCAGAGGCGGCAGTCCCCAGGAGTTAAGCAAAGGATGGGTCAACTCACGGCCCATGAAGGGGATGGAAGGGGGAAACCCTGTCGCCATATGGACAGCAGAATTAAACGCCACGTTGATGAATTCAAGGTCACTGTCCCACAACGACTGATCATCCCTGTAATAAGCAGTAAGAGTGGCTTTAAGCACCTTGTTTACACGTTCAGACTGATTACCCTGGGGGCAATAGGGACTACTGTAAATGGGTTTAATAGCCCATTCAAAACACATATCCTTAAATAATACAGACCGGAAGTAACGGGCATTATCACAGGTTATCATAGCAGGAGCACCAAAAAATTTCCACACTTGCTCTCTTAAGGCTTTAACAATACTAATCGCCTTCATATTTTTTAAGGGGAGTAACAACACAAATTTGGAAAAGATATCCAGAACCACTAGAATACAAATATTTCCCTTTTTGGAGCGTGTAAGGGGGCCAAAAATATCCATATGCAGAACGTGCCATGGAGCAACCGGGGGATCCGCACAATACAGGCCAACCTTGGCACATTGCGGGGGTTTAGAAACCTGACAGTCTACACAGGACCTCACGTGGTGACGCACGTCTGCACGTAGTTCGGGCCATGCCAGATGCGCGCTGATGCGGCGGAACGTTTTTTCGATACCCAAGTGAGCACCCAACAATGAGTCATGAAAGTACCATCGTTAATAGTCAGCATAACATAGCAGAGTTGCGCAGTTGAAGGCTTCCATGAGCTTCATAGGAAAGTGTAAACAGGTGAAGTACATTCACGTGAACCTTCAACTGCGTGTAACACTATCCTTAAAAATACTAAATAAATTATGCTGCGTAAATAGTGTTCAAAAGGGTAATCTAAAAATTATAGCCAAGGATGGATGCAAAGGTTGAAGTAGCAAATAGTTACATTAACTTAGTTCGTTTAATCATGGGCAAAGGCCTCACGTGGTTATCATACAAATACATCATTCTTTCACATATAATTAATACTTGCTTAATACTGATAGTGCTAGTACACATGCCACGGCAAAATACGTGAACGCATATCTATATTTTCTTTAGGATTAAATGCTTGATAGAATACATAATATTAACTTGATAGATACTTGATGGAAAGAAATTTTACAATTAAGTATTAACGCTTACACACAAGGATAATGACATGCCTCATTAGAGAATACAAAAAAACGTCAAATGAACATGCAGGCGACCGCGGCCTAACCTACACTAGGCGGTATAAGCTTACTGTAAAGCATGATATAAAAGGAAAATTCACAAATTAATACATTAACTACATTACGTAAAAACAAGTACTAACGAAGACTGTAGACCAGACGGGGAGAGACGTCAAACAAACTATGCATGGTACTAATACAAAAATGATCAAGGAAAACAATAAATGCCAAATAGAATTTAGACGGTGACGGCCGAAATGGAATTTATAGTAGAGCTATTACCAAGTACCGTTTACATTACTGTAAGGGTCACCACCTTAGAACACTTACGTGCATTCTCCCCGCTGTCACACACTCTCTCTAAAGCAAGTATCTGACTACATGCTCAATTAACGACCAGCACCGACTGACTGCTAACGAACAAGAAGAGCCTTCATGGCATTACACCTAGTTTTAATTAAGCAAGAGGGCGCCACGCGCATGCGCGGACACCTCACGAGGGGAAGACAAACACAGCACTGGACGCAGAGAAGGGGGGGAAGGTAGGAAGGGAAGGAGCGCCGAAGCCCGCCGCGCGGCGCGAAGTTCAAGTGACGCGCACCGACCACTTCAAATCATTCAAAGTTGAAGTAAATATCATTGACAGCAATATTATTTTTAAAACTACCATTGCAGGGATTTGCCAGTGTGACGTCGTAGGGACTAAACATATTAGTAAATACAGCACACACGAAGGTAACTTGTTGTTACAAGGAGAGAACATCATTGACGGGGGAAATAAAGGTGAGCTAAATAAAGAATTCCTTCGAGACGAGATTCGAGACGGTATGTTACATAAGTTGAAAAAAACCTGCGTTCTTCGTTTTAAAAGTTTTAAAAAAAATGGGGACTCCAGCTGGTTAGGCTACGCTGTGTGCAAATATTCCACCAAGCAGCGTGTATGCAAAACTTTCAAGTTCGATGTCAGCATGCCTGATGGGAACATTGAAGTAGACATACATAGTATGGGTTGTGTTACAGAAAACCACACCGGAGATTACGTTGCGTTCACACAATTGCGAGGAATAAAGAGGAAACAAGTTAAAGAAATTTTGCGGCATGCGACCCCTAAACAACTAATGATGGAGCAGATCCGTTCCTCGTCTAGCGCTGGACTTACAGGCAGAAATATGCAAGATATTAAGACTCTAAGTGTTCTGAAACAAGCTCGGTACGAAATGTTAACAGAGAACGATTTGCACCACGATGATGAAATGGATATGCTCTTGCTTTTCCGTTCACAGCCAACAGTTGCCGAACGATACATTCGGTTGTTCCGCGTTCCGTTTACAGTTTATCTAATGAGCACTGCACAGTTGGATGTTTTGAAGCAACATATTTCTGAAGTAAATCTGGTAGTTTTACATTTCGATTCAACGGGGGCTGTTGTGCGAAGTACTCCGTCGGGAGAAACGATATTTTACTACGCTGGCGTAGTAAACATCAAATCTACTATCCTTCCTATTTTTGAAATGTTGACTTGCCAACATGATTTCAACAACATTGCAGCGTTTCTATTATACGTGAAAATTGAAATAAACAAGTACCTGCGGAGGTGGCCTATCTTTGGGTGTGTTGTCGTAGATTGGAGTTGGGCATTAATTAAGGGATTCCTGTCAGCTTGGAACGAAATGGTTCTACCTAGTTACCTTAATTTCACGTTTCAATATTTACATGGAAAAGTAGCTAAAATCGAAGTAAAACCGGTCACATTTATACATTCCTGCTGTAGTCACTTCATGAAAATGGTCTCTCGAGCTTTCCACAGAATGTCGAAAAAGAAAAAGCTGAAACATTTCGTAATGAAAGCCATGGCCACCCTTGTCATGGTGTCTGATCTAAGTAACATGTTGCGTATATTCCGTCTTTTAATGTTGGTACTTAAATCCCAATATGTAACCGCTGAAGTCCTTTCGGCTATTAGAAACATATTTGCTAATGCATCATACTCAGTTGATGTCGATACAGGCGAAGAGATTGGTGATTTCAACGATGTGGATGTAGATACACTTACAGGAACGGTTTACTTTGACAGTCCGTTTTACAAAATATTTAGTAACGAATGTGACAAGATAGAGAAAACTCTTGAATCGGAATGTAATAGTCACTTTGAGAACACAAGTAACGAATTCTGTTGCCCTGAATTTGCTGACTATATTACAAAACATTACATGCCATTCGTTCCTTTATGGTCTGCTCTGATCCCAAACGCGCAACATCTAAGTACATTGCGTTTCAGTAATGCGGTGGTTGAAAACTGGATGGGAGAGCTTAAATCAGATGTTCTTGAACATACTTTGCGGAATAAACCTGGTCGTTTCATAGCGAAGGTCAAAGAGCGTATCATGGCGAAATGTAAAACTCACCAGTACAGCATACCTAAAGTGTCTCTGAAACGTACACGTGTCAATAAAAAGGTTCCGGAAATGCTAGATGAAGCCGACGATCCCGATGTCGAGGAACATTGGTCAAAGCGTTGTAAGAATCCCACTACGTATTTTGATAGAGCGTTCAACAATATAGCTGTAAGAGAAACTCAGAATTTAACTTTAGATAAACTAAATATCAGTTCCGAAAAAACATTTCCAGAAATACATAGATCGGATATAATCCTAAAGAGTGGAGGTGATTCTGAAGTTCTCGCGAACCTTCCATCTACTACCACAAATCATTCTTTCGTTTCCGGTATGAAATATGTGACAGCACCAGTTAATGAACCTACTTCTGAAATTACCATTGAATTAGAGCTTCCTTCTTCAACAAATACAGTATATAGAAATACATGTTCTACAAATGGTGAATACGAAATAGTTTCAGATATAAAAAATGTTTTGGCATCAGATGAGCATAACGAAATTACGGCACTTGACCAAGCTAAGGGAACCTATACACAACCTTGCGAAGAAATTGTGAATTTTCACAACGAAACTGTTAATTCGTCCGGCAGTTCAATAACTTACTCAGGTGACACGCGGCCATTATCATGCTATATCTACCGTGTCGCTTCGAATATACAGGATAACGGGCTGATAGCAATACCAGAATATTACGTAACAGAAATAGGAAGGGATTATTTAGTAGCATACTTTACAAACGACACCATCGGTAAACCGATTGTCCAGAAATTGTGGAGCATATCGTACAGAACACTCTTTGAAAGAAGATGGTTAACAAACTACGTAATAGAAATATCATTACTTGCCATTTTGAAACTTTCAGGTCGTAAAGATGTTCTCCTTTTAGATTGTGATGTTACTAGAATAATGTTTGGAAAAGGCTTAAGCTTCCCAAAAAGTAAAATCTTACAGAAAACTAATTTATGTTCAATTAATGTTATTTTAATGCCATACAACGTTGATGGAAATCACTGGATTCTAATAGTTGCCCATGTGAACAAAAAATCATTGCAGGTTTATGATTCGCTGCATAGGAAAATAGACAATAGGAAAGTGCTTAGTTCATTTCTGTCATTCATTAGGTCAAATGACAATAACGGCTTGTTTGACACAACCAAGTGGCGGATAGGAGAGGAACTTGACCACCCAGCTCAGAAAGATAGTAGTAGCTGTGGAGTGTTTGTTATTTATTACGCGGAAAATATTATCACCGAAAAAGCATTCAGTAAACCACTTGATGTACCAAGATATAGGAAATATTTACAGGTTTTAATCATCCAACAATCTCAGGAAGTCTTAAATGTATGTTTATTTTGTGGAGAAGGTGAGACTGGTTCTAGTTGGATCCAGTGTGACGTGTGTGAGCGTTGGGTACATATTGAAACTTGCATTGGAGTAAATACTAATACCGTAGACGTTAACTCACAGTACATGTGTGAACTGTGTATGAAATATTTATTCAAAAAATCTGATCTTCCCGTAACTGAAGGAAAATGTTTACCTTTCATTGATTAAAATTTTTTCCACTATTTGGAGAAGTTTGACATGGGTTCAACAATATTATACTCAATAAAGAATGTATTATAATAAATAATTAACTATGGTTACTTTTTAATTCATTTACCATGATATAAAATGCACGAAAAAAAAATCAATGCATAAATTTAAATTATGCAATTTCGCTGTTTCGTGTAGTAAGCCCCTATTCAAATGGCAATGCGTGTATCAAATGTATACTATTAGATTAATTGGTAAAACGGGACACTAATAAAGAATAAGAACATAATATAATGATGGCATTTACCTATTTAGTGTAGTAAGCCCCTATACGAATGGCAATGCGTATATCAAGTGTTCTATAATATTTGTTGGTCCACCGGGACCCTAATAAAGAATCAGAACATAATTTAAATGATGCAACTTCTCTGTTTGGTGTAGTAAGTCCCTATACGAATAACAATGCGTGTATCAAGTGTTCTATTATATTTATTGGTCCATCGGGACCCTAATAAATAATAAGAACATACTTTAAATGATGACATTTACCTGTTTAGTGTAGTAAGCTCCTATACAAATGGCAATGCGTGTATCAAGTGTACTATAATATTTGTTGGTCCACCGGGACCCTAATAAAGAATCAGAACATAATTTAAATGATGCAATTTCTGTGTTTGGTGTAGTAATCCCCTATACGAATGGCAATGCGTATATTCAGTGTACTAAAATATTTATTGGTCCATCGGGACCCTAATAAATAATGACATACTTTAAATGATGCAATTTCTCTGTTTAGTGTAGTAAGCCCCTATACGAATGGCAATGCGTGTATCAAGTGTTCTATTATATTTATTGGTCCATCGGGACCCTAATAAATAATAAGAACATACTTTAAATGATGGCATTTACCTGTTTAGTGTAGTAAGCTCCTATACGAATGGCAATGCGTGTATCAAGTGTACTATAATATTTGTTGGTCCACCGGGACCCTAATAAAGAATCAGAACATAATTTAAATGATGCAATTTCTCTGTTTGGTGTAGTAATCCCTTATACGAATGGCAATGCGTATATCCAGTGTACTAAAATATTTATTGGTCCATCGGGACCCTGATAATGACATACTTTAAATGATGCAATTTCTCTGTTTGGTGTAGTAAGCTCCTATACGAATGGCAATGCGTGTATCAAGTGTTCTATTATATTTGTTGGTCCACCGGGACCCTAATAAAGAATAAGGACATACTTTAAATGATGCAACTTCTCTGTTTGGTGTAGTAAGCCCCTATACGAATAACAATGCGTGTATCAAGTGTTCTATTATATTTATTGGTCCATCGGGACCCTAATAAATAATAAGAACATACTTTAAATGATGACATTTAACTGTTTAGTGTAGTAAGCTCCTATACGAATGGCAATGCGTGTATCAAGTGTACTATAATATTTGTTGGTCCACCGGGACCCTAATAAAGAATCAGAACATAATTTAAATGATGCAATTTCTCTGTTTGGTGTAGTAATCCCCTATACGAATGGCAATGCGTATATTCAGTGTACTAAAATATTAATTGGTCCATCGGGACCCTGATAATGACATACTTTAAATGATGCAATTTCTCTGTTTGGTGTAGTAAGCCCCTATACGAATAACAATGCGTGTATCAAGTGTTCTATTATATTTATTGGTCCATCGGGACCCTAATAAATAATAAGAACATACTTTAAATGATGACATTTACCTGTTTAGTGTAGTAAGCTCCTATACGAATGGCAATGCGTGTATCAAGTGTACTATAATATTTGTTGGTCCACCGGGACCCTAATAAAGAATCAGAACATAATTTAAATGATGCAATTTCTCTGTTTGGTGTAGTAATCCCCTATACGAATGGCAATGCGTATATTCAGTGTACTAAAATATTAATTGGTCCATCGGGACCCTGATAATGACATACTTTAAATGATGCAATTTCTCTGTTTGGTGTAGTAAGCCCCTATACGAATAACAATGCGTGTATCAAGTGTTCTATTATATTTATTGGTCCATCGGGACCCTAATAAATAATAAGAACATACTTTAAATGATGACATTTACCTGTTTAGTGTAGTAAGCTCCTATACGAATGGCAATGCGTGTATCAAGTGTACTATAATATTTGTTGGTCCACCGGGACCCTAATAAAGAATCAGAACATAATTTAAATGATGCAATTTCTCTGTTTGGTGTAGTAATCCCCTATACGAATGGCAATGCGTATATTCAGTGTACTAAAATATTAATTGGTCCATCGGGACCCTGATAATGACATACTTTAAATGATGCAATTTCTCTGTTTGGTGTAGTAAGCCCCTATACGAATAACAATGCGTGTATCAAGTGTTCTATTATATTTATTGGTCCATCGGGACCCTAATAAATAATAAGAACATACTTTAAATGATGACATTTACCTGTTTAGTGTAGTAAGCTCCTATACGAATGGCAATGCGTGTATCAAGTGTACTATAATATTTGTTGGTCCACCGGGACCCTAATAAAGAATCAGAATATAATTTAAATGATGCAATTTCTCTGTTTGGTGTAGTAATCCCCTATACGAATGGCAATGCGTATATTCAGTGTACTAAAATATTTATTGGTCCATCGGGACCCTGATAATGACATACTTTAAATGATGCAATTTCTCTGTTTGGTGTAGTAAGCTCCTATACGAATGGCAATGCGTGTATCAAGTGTACTATAATATTTGTTGGTCCACCGGGACCCTAATAAAGAATAAGGACATACTTTAAATGATGCAACTTCTCTGTTTGGTGTAGTAAGCCCCTATACGAATAACAATGCGTGTATCAAGTGTTCTATTATATTTATTGGTCCATCGGGACCCTAATAAATAATAAGAACATACTTTAAATGATGACATTTACCTGTTTAGTGTAGTAAGCTCCTATACGAATGGCAATGCGTGTATCAAGTGTACTATAATATTTGTTGGTCCACCGGGACCCTAATAAAGAATCAGAACATAATTTAAATGATGCAACTTCTCTGTTTGGTGTAGTAAGCCCCTATACGAATAACAATGCGTGTATCAAGTGTTCTATTATATTTATTGGTCCATCGGGACCCTAATAAATAATAAGAACATACTTTAAATGATGACATTTACCTGTTTAGTGTAGTAAGCTCCTATACGAATGGCAATGCGTGTATCAAGTGTACTATAATATTTGTTGGTCCACCGGGACCCTAATAAAGAATCAGAATATAATTTAAATGATGCAATTTCTCTGTTTGGTGTAGTAATCCCCTATACGAATGGCAATGCGTATATTCAGTGTACTAAAATATTTATTGGTCCATCGGGACCCTGATAATGACATACTTTAAATGATGCAATTTCTCTGTTTGGTGTAGTAAGCTCCTATACGAATGGCAATGCGTGTATCAAGTGTACTATAATATTTGTTGGTCCACCGGGACCCTAATAAAGAATAAGGACATACTTTAAATGATGCAACTTCTCTGTTTGGTGTAGTAAGCCCCTATACGAATGGCAATGCGTATATTCAGTGTACTAAAATATTTATTGGTCCATCGGGACCCTGATAATGACATACTTTAAATGATGCAATTTCTCTGTTTGGTGTAGTAAGCTCCTATACGAATGGCAATGCGTGTATCAAGTGTACTATAATATTTGTTGGTCCACCGGGACCCTAATAAAGAATAAGGACATACTTTAAATGATGCAATTTCTCTATTTAGTGTAGTAAGCTCCTATACGAATGGCAATGCGCGTATCAAGTGTTCTATTATATTTATTGGTCCATCGGGACCCTAATAAATTATAAGAACATACTTTAAATGATGACATTTACCTGTTTAGTGTAGTAAGCTCCTATACGAATGGAAATGCGTGTGTCAAGTGTACTATAATATTTGTTGGTCCACCGGGACCCTAATAAATAATGACATACTTTAAATGATGCAATTTCTCTGTTTGGTGTAGTAATCCCCTATACGAATGGCAATGCGTATATTCAGTGTACTATAATATTTGTTGGTCCATCGGGACCCTAATAAATAATGACATACTTTAAATGATACAATTTCTCTGTTTAGTGTAGTAAGCCCCTATACGAATGGCAATGCGTGTATCAAGTGTACTATAATATATTATATTGGTCCATCGGGACCCTGATAAATAATGACATACTTTAAATGATGCAATTTCTCTGTTTGGTGTAGTAAGCTCCTATACGAATGGCAATGCGTGTATCAAGTGTACTATAATATATTATATTGGTCCATCGGGACCCTAATAAATAATGACATACTTTAAATGATACAATTTCTCTGTTTAGTGTAGTAAGCCCCTATACGAATGGAAATGCGTGTATCAAGTGTACTATAATATATTATATTGGTCCATCGGGACCCTAATAAATAATGACATACTTTAAATGATGCAATTTCTCTGTTTGGTGTAGTAAGCTCCTATACGAATGGCAATGCGTGTATCAAGTGTACTATAATATTTGTTGGTCCACCGGGACCCTAATAAAGAATAAGGACATACTTTAAATGATGCAATTTCTCTGTTTGGTGTAGTAAGCCCCCATACGAATGGCAATGCGTATATCCAGTGTACTATAATATTTATTGGTCCATCGGGACCCTGATAATGACATACTTTAAATGATGCAATTTCTCTGTTTGGTGTAGTAAGCTCCTATACGAATGGCAATGCGTGTATCAAGTGTACTATAATATTTGTTGGTCCACCGGGACCCTAATAAAGAATAAGGACATACTTTAAATGATGCAACTTCTCTGTTTGGTGTAGTAAGCCCCTATACGAATAACAATGCGTGTATCAAGTGTTCTATTATATTTATTGGTCCATCGGGACCCTAATAAATAATAAGAACATACTTTAAATGATGACATTTACCTGTTTAGTGTAGTAAGCTCCTATACGAATGGCAATGCGTGTATCAAGTGTACTATAATATTTGTTGGTCCACCGGGACCCTAATAAAGAATCAGAACATAATTTAAATGATGCAACTTCTCTGTTTGGTGTAGTAAGCCCCTATACGAATAACAATGCGTGTATCAAGTGTTCTATTATATTTATTGGTCCATCGGGACCCTAATAAATAATAAGAACATACTTTAAATGATGACATTTACCTGTTTAGTGTAGTAAGCTCCTATACGAATGGCAATGCGTGTATCAAGTGTACTATAATATTTGTTGGTCCACCGGGACCCTAATAAAGAATCAGAATATAATTTAAATGATGCAATTTCTCTGTTTGGTGTAGTAATCCCCTATACGAATGGCAATGCGTATATTCAGTGTACTAAAATATTTATTGGTCCATCGGGACCCTGATAATGACATACTTTAAATGATGCAATTTCTCTGTTTGGTGTAGTAAGCTCCTATACGAATGGCAATGCGTGTATCAAGTGTACTATAATATTTGTTGGTCCACCGGGACCCTAATAAAGAATAAGGACATACTTTAAATGATGCAACTTCTCTGTTTGGTGTAGTAAGCCCCTATACGAATGGCAATGCGTATATTCAGTGTACTAAAATATTTATTGGTCCATCGGGACCCTGATAATGACATACTTTAAATGATGCAATTTCTCTGTTTGGTGTAGTAAGCTCCTATACGAATGGCAATGCGTGTATCAAGTGTACTATAATATTTGTTGGTCCACCGGGACCCTAATAAAGAATAAGGACATACTTTAAATGATGCAATTTCTCTATTTAGTGTAGTAAGCTCCTATACGAATGGCAATGCGCGTATCAAGTGTTCTATTATATTTATTGGTCCATCGGGACCCTAATAAATTATAAGAACATACTTTAAATGATGACATTTACCTGTTTAGTGTAGTAAGCTCCTATACGAATGGAAATGCGTGTGTCAAGTGTACTATAATATTTGTTGGTCCACCGGGACCCTAATAAATAATGACATACTTTAAATGATGCAATTTCTCTGTTTGGTGTAGTAATCCCCTATACGAATGGCAATGCGTATATTCAGTGTACTATAATATTTGTTGGTCCATCGGGACCCTAATAAATAATAAGAACATACTTTAAATGATGACATTTACCTGTTTAGTGTAGTAAGCTCCTATACGAATGGCAATGCGTGTATCAAGTGTACTATAATATTTGTTGGTCCACCGGGACCCTAATAAAGAATCAGAATATAATTTAAATGATGCAATTTCTCTGTTTGGTGTAGTAATCCCCTATACGAATGGCAATGCGTATATTCAGTGTACTAAAATATTTATTGGTCCATCGGGACCCTGATAATGACATACTTTAAATGATGCAATTTCTCTGTTTGGTGTAGTAAGCTCCTATACGAATGGCAATGCGTGTATCAAGTGTACTATAATATTTGTTGGTCCACCGGGACCCTAATAAAGAATAAGGACATACTTTAAATGATGCAACTTCTCTGTTTGGTGTAGTAAGCCCCTATACGAATAACAATGCGTGTATCAAGTGTTCTATTATATTTATTGGTCCATCGGGACCCTAATAAATAATAAGAACATACTTTAAATGATGACATTTACCTGTTTAGTGTAGTAAGCTCCTATACGAATGGCAATGCGTGTATCAAGTGTACTATAATATTTGTTGGTCCACCGGGACCCTAATAAAGAATAAGGACATACTTTAAATGATGCAATTTCTCTATTTAGTGTAGTAAGCTCCTATACGAATGGCAATGCGCGTATCAAGTGTTCTATTATATTTATTGGTCCATCGGGACCCTAATAAATTATAAGAACATACTTTAAATGATGACATTTACCTGTTTAGTGTAGTAAGCTCCTATACGAATGGAAATGCGTGTGTCAAGTGTACTATAATATTTGTTGGTCCACCGGGACCCTAATAAATAATGACATACTTTAAATGATGCAATTTCTCTGTTTGGTGTAGTAATCCCCTATACGAATGGCAATGCGTATATTCAGTGTACTATAATATTTGTTGGTCCATCGGGACCCTAATAAATAATGACATACTTTAAATGATACAATTTCTCTGTTTAGTGTAGTAAGCCCCTATACGAATGGCAATGCGTGTATCAAGTGTACTATAATATATTATATTGGTCCATCGGGACCCTGATAAATAATGACATACTTTAAATGATGCAATTTCTCTGTTTGGTGTAGTAAGCTCCTATACGAATGGCAATGCGTGTATCAAGTGTACTATAATATATTATATTGGTCCATCGGGACCCTAATAAATAATGACATACTTTAAATGATACAATTTCTCTGTTTAGTGTAGTAAGCCCCTATACGAATGGAAATGCGTGTATCAAGTGTACTATAATATATTATATTGGTCCATCGGGACCCTAATAAATAATGACATACTTTAAATGATGCAATTTCTCTGTTTGGTGTAGTAAGCTCCTATACGAATGGCAATGCGTGTATCAAGTGTACTATAATATTTGTTGGTCCACCGGGACCCTAATAAAGAATAAGGACATACTTTAAATGATGCAATTTCTCTGTTTGGTGTAGTAAGCCCCCATACGAATGGCAATGCGTATATCCAGTGTACTATAATATTTATTGGTCCATCGGGACCCTGATAATGACATACTTTAAATGATGCAATTTCTCTGTTTGGTGTAGTAAGCTCCTATACGAATGGCAATGCGTGTATCAAGTGTACTATAATATTTGTTGGTCCACCGGGACCCTAATAAAGAATAAGGACATACTTTAAATGATGCAACTTCTCTGTTTGGTGTAGTAAGCCCCTATACGAATAACAATGCGTGTATCAAGTGTTCTATTATATTTATTGGTCCATCGGGACCCTAATAAATAATAAGAACATACTTTAAATGATGACATTTACCTGTTTAGTGTAGTAAGCTCCTATACGAATGGCAATGCGTGTATCAAGTGTACTATAATATTTGTTGGTCCACCGGGACCCTAATAAAGAATCAGAACATAATTTAAATGATGCAACTTCTCTGTTTGGTGTAGTAAGCCCCTATACGAATAACAATGCGTGTATCAAGTGTTCTATTATATTTATTGGTCCATCGGGACCCTAATAAATAATAAGAACATACTTTAAATGATGACATTTACCTGTTTAGTGTATTAAGCTCCTATACGAATGGCAATGCGTGTATCAAGTGTACTATAATATTTGTTGGTCCACCGGGACCCTAATAAAGAATCAGAATATAATTTAAATGATGCAATTTCTCTGTTTGGTGTAGTAATCCCCTATACGAATGGCAATGCGTATATTCAGTGTACTAAAATATTTATTGGTCCATCGGGACCCTGATAATGACATACTTTAAATGATGCAATTTCTCTGTTTGGTGTAGTAAGCTCCTATACGAATGGCAATGCGTGTATCAAGTGTACTATAATATTTGTTGGTCCACCGGGACCCTAATAAAGAATAAGGACATACTTTAAATGATGCAACTTCTCTGTTTGGTGTAGTAAGCCCCTATACGAATGGCAATGCGTATATTCAGTGTACTAAAATATTTATTGGTCCATCGGGACCCTGATAATGACATACTTTAAATGATGCAATTTCTCTGTTTGGTGTAGTAAGCTCCTATACGAATGGCAATGCGTGTATCAAGTGTACTATAATATTTGTTGGTCCACCGGGACCCTAATAAAGAATAAGGACATACTTTAAATGATGCAATTTCTCTATTTAGTGTAGTAAGCTCCTATACGAATGGCAATGCGCGTATCAAGTGTTCTATTATATTTATTGGTCCATCGGGACCCTAATAAATTATAAGAACATACTTTAAATGATGACATTTACCTGTTTAGTGTAGTAAGCTCCTATACGAATGGAAATGCGTGTGTCAAGTGTACTATAATATTTGTTGGTCCACCGGGACCCTAATAAATAATGACATACTTTAAATGATGCAATTTCTCTGTTTGGTGTAGTAATCCCCTATACGAATGGCAATGCGTATATTCAGTGTACTATAATATTTGTTGGTCCATCGGGACCCTAATAAATAATGACATACTTTAAATGATACAATTTCTCTGTTTAGTGTAGTAAGCCCCTATACGAATGGCAATGCGTGTATCAAGTGTACTATAATATATTATATTGGTCCATCGGGACCCTGATAAATAATGACATACTTTAAATGATGCAATTTCTCTGTTTGGTGTAGTAAGCTCCTATACGAATGGCAATGCGTGTATCAAGTGTACTATAATATATTATATTGGTCCATCGGGACCCTAATAAATAATGACATACTTTAAATGATACAATTTCTCTGTTTAGTGTAGTAAGCCCCTATACGAATGGAAATGCGTGTATCAAGTGTACTATAATATATTATATTGGTCCATCGGGACCCTAATAAATAATGACATACTTTAAATGATGCAATTTCTCTGTTTGGTGTAGTAAGCTCCTATACGAATGGCAATGCGTGTATCAAGTGTACTATAATATTTGTTGGTCCACCGGGACCCTAATAAAGAATAAGGACATACTTTAAATGATGCAATTTCTCTGTTTGGTGTAGTAAGCCCCCATACGAATGGCAATGCGTATATTCAGTGTACTAAAATATTTATTGGTCCATCGGGACCCTGATAATGACATACTTTAAATGATGCAATTTCTCTGTTTGGTGTAGTAAGCTCCTATACGAATGGCAATGCGTGTATCAAGTGTACTATAATATTTGTTGGTCCACCGGGACCCTAATAAAGAATAAGGACATACTTTAAATGATGCAACTTCTCTGTTTGGTGTAGTAAGCCCCTATACGAATGGCAATGCGTATATTCAGTGTACTAAAATATTTATTGGTCCATCGGGACCCTGATAATGACATACTTTAAATGATGCAATTTCTCTGTTTGGTGTAGTAAGCTCCTATACGAATGGCAATGCGTGTATCAAGTGTACTATAATATTTGTTGGTCCACCGGGACCCTAATAAAGAATAAGGACATACTTTAAATGATGCAACTTCTCTGTTTGGTGTAGTAAGCCCCTATACGAATGGCAATGCGTATATTCAGTGTACTAAAATATTTATTGGTCCATCGGGACCCTGATAATGACATACTTTAAATGATGCAATTTCTCTGTTTGGTGTAGTAAGCTCCTATACGAATGGCAATGCGTGTATCAAGTGTACTATAATATTTGTTGGTCCACCGGGACCCTAATAAAGAATAAGGACATACTTTAAATGATGCAATTTCTCTATTTAGTGTAGTAAGCTCCTATACGAATGGCAATGCGCGTATCAAGTGTTCTATTATATTTATTGGTCCATCGGGACCCTAATAAATTATAAGAACATACTTTAAATGATGACATTTACCTGTTTAGTGTAGTAAGCTCCTATACGAATGGAAATGCGTGTGTCAAGTGTACTATAATATTTGTTGGTCCACCGGGACCCTAATAAATAATGACATACTTTAAATGATGCAATTTCTCTGTTTGGTGTAGTAATCCCCTATACGAATGGCAATGCGTATATTCAGTGTACTATAATATTTGTTGGTCCATCGGGACCCTAATAAATAATGACATACTTTAAATGATACAATTTCTCTGTTTAGTGTAGTAAGCCCCTATACGAATGGCAATGCGTGTATCAAGTGTACTATAATATATTATATTGGTCCATCGGGACCCTGATAAATAATGACATACTTTAAATGATGCAATTTCTCTGTTTGGTGTAGTAAGCTCCTATACGAATGGCAATGCGTGTATCAAGTGTACTATAATATATTATATTGGTCCATCGGGACCCTAATAAATAATGACATACTTTAAATGATACAATTTCTCTGTTTAGTGTAGTAAGCCCCTATACGAATGGAAATGCGTGTATCAAGTGTACTATAATATATTATATTGGTCCATCGGGACCCTAATAAATAATGACATACTTTAAATGATGCAATTTCTCTGTTTGGTGTAGTAAGCTCCTATACGAATGGCAATGCGTGTATCAAGTGTACTATAATATTTGTTGGTCCACCGGGACCCTAATAAAGAATAAGGACATACTTTAAATGATGCAATTTCTCTGTTTGGTGTAGTAAGCCCCCATACGAATGGCAATGCGTATATCCAGTGTACTATAATATTTTTTGGTCCACCGGGACCCTAATAAAGAATAAGAACGTAATAAATGTTGGCATTAATATGTTAGTGCAGTGATGCTCTTACGAATGGCAATGCGTGTATCAAGTGTACTATATTATTTTTTGGTTCATCAGGGCTCCAGTAAAAATAATAATCATAACTATCATTACTCTTTTAGTCTTCTGTGAAAGTTAATTGCAGTGATGCAAATGTGCGAGAGTTGAAGTAAGTGATATCACTTTTTTTTGTACGTGTTAACGAAATCATTTTTATAATTGGAATTGATTAGGCAAACAGCTATTTTTTTTACAACTATTTACTTTTTGCTAAATGTTACTGCTGTTTTCCCTTAATTTTGTTTTTCATTATCGGTTAATGCTATATTTTGTTTTCATAAAGCATTTTTTCCCCTCTTATTCGTTTGGTGAGGTTTCACCAGCATGTTAGGCGATGTGTCTGGCTATTCTAACATGCTCCTCTTTTCCACACCAAACTTTTTTTTAATTTTTTTTTTTAAAAGAGGCCTCCGTCATCGGTTGGGACTTTGTCGTTAGTGACGGAGCTTTAAACAAACGCCAACCGCCAGACTTTTCACTATTTGTTTATATGTACTTACTTTGTGTTTGGCTTGGTGTGTCAAGACAAATGCAAATTAATTGAATCCAAGTGCCATTGTTGGCTGTTTGAATCACGTTGTGGTGACCGAATGGGTTTGCTGGAGATTCTTGTATTTCCCAAACCCATTCATAATATAAATATTTTAAATGTTGTATTCCTATCCACCTTAAGGCGCAAACACGCTCAAATATTCATATTTGATACTAATTCTTAAATTACACATCAAATGTCATCTGAAACAATGTTGAGTGAATCACTTATATAAGGTTACTACAAACACATAAATAGTGCATAAAGTAATATTACTTTTTCAAAAAAATATTTGAATTAAGATATAATCGAAATGACAAACCTTCTACTCATATCTGTCAATAAAATATTTATAACTATTGACACCATGCACCCCACGATTTTTTTTAAATAAAATACATTATTTTCTTATTTACACTATTATTAATTTATATTTATAAAATTATTTACACTATTCTTAATTCAAATTTATTAAAATTTATTTTCTATTTTTTAGTTTGGTTTTCTATATAAAGCGTGTTTTTAGTTTTTGAAACTATTATTTATATTTTTATTTAGAGGCGTACTTTGCAACCGAAATGCCCGAGGTACAGGACGCCTAATGCAAAGCGGGAAGTCCACATGACCTGCGATCGCAGTACATCAGGCCATGCATTGGATAACTGTACACCTGTTCTACTGTATGACGTAAGAGACAGACGCTTCCTCTGTGGTAGTATGCATTCACAGGTTTCTCTTGGAAGGCAAAATGGTCGGGTACGGAATGTAATGGATTAAAACTAAAATGGCGCAGTGCTATGCACGCACACATTAGACCACTAGCACACCGGCGAAACATACTCCGTAGTGGGAGTCGACAAGAATCCTGATGTGTAATGTAATACCCCAAGTGTCTTAAAGAATAATTAAATAATAAGGTTAAAAAATTTGGAAGCTTTGATTACTGAGGCCCTCAATTAATAACTATAAAAGTCAACAACAGAGGCGACACTAGAAGTAAACAAAGAAAATTTAGGGACTCCCTACAAATGCTTGGGAGTAAAAGGATCGTTATTATATATTAAATAAATAAAAACAACTGTTACGTCTATAGACTTCCTTATTTTATTAATCATTGTTCTTTTTTTTTTTGATAGATTAAATTTTCCTTAGTAAAGACTGTTTTTCATTGATAAGTGATCTTATTTACATAACTCACAATTACACTTATTACATGATATTCCTTAACGTTATTTACGATAGGGCCGGCCCTGAATGTATAACAAAGATTAAAATATTTAAAAACAAGAATGAAATTAACATTGGTAACTTTAAAGATTGTACATATAGTCCTTCCAAAACATAATATAAATTTCTTCTCCTCGAACTGCCTTTTATTGTCCGCTGTCTTAACTGGGTTACACTAATCTTGGGTTCGTAAAAAAAGATAGAATTATGCGGGTATCACCCGGGGCTGTAGGTAGACGGTGATCAAGGTAGTAGGCCTAATGATGTTGGATTCTGCGCAGGAACCGACTCCAGAGGTTCTGGCAGAGGATTTTGGTTGCCCCAAACTTGGAACCCTGTCTGAAACAAAAGTCCAAATTCCAAAGAATTAGACCTGTTTCCAGACAGTATACTTAAATGGCGCAAAAGGCCAATAGAGGGAAATTAAAGGGGTGGGGGATGACGTCAAGACTTACCAAAACAGGGTGTTGGTCCTGGCGCTCAGGAGAGGGCGTCTCGTCTCCGCAAACTCGAACCACGATTCGCGGTAGCCACGGAAGTCATCATGATTAATTAAAAAAATAAATTTATATAAAAATACTAAGTTTCTCTACTTTCAACTAAACTACTGACTGGTTAATAATTTTAGCTAGGGACTCCATCCCTTTAGTCTGAGAAAACTACATAATATACGATGTCGATGATTCGCAGAAGATCGCAGATACAAACGGTACCAGTCAGTCAGGAGGCGCGCACCGAAGTAAGTTCAGAGCGGGATATCACCTGAATATCATAAGCGCGGGGTCTCTCGAGAATGGGAGGGGGGGTTAGGCTCTGAGCCGAAAATTACCGAGTCCACCCGATGGTGTCCGGCATAAAAAAAAGATCTTACTGGAGTGACTGCGCGACTGAGGCGCTATCTTTTGGTGGCGAGAGGAAGTACTAATAAATCGACTTGTGACCGACGAGAGTGTCAAGCTAGGGGGTAATGGAGTAACCAGTGGTGCCACCTAGCGGCCTGAGACATAAGGAGGGGAAAGGTTGTCGTTACCTCCGCGCGAGCGCGGTAGTGTCGGCGCTGCCGACGCCTCACAAGTGGCATTAGTTACCACAGCCGTCGCTAGGTGTCGTTAAGGTGCAGAATCGTAACTGCGGCTGTCAAGCCTGAGATGGCCTTGACTTCGGTTAACGCACCCGAGCGGTCGTCGCTCCTAGTCACTTCTGCGAAGAGAGGGTGGGTGAGCAGGCGGGGGGTGGCTTCAAAAAACGCATGGTCTGTGGGACACAAGGCCCACGGGATCCTCCTGTCGTGTCTTGCTGCTAGTGAACCTTATACCGATTCGTGACAGAGTTAGCAGGGCTCAGCACTGCTTCACAAGCTGCTCTTAGCAAAAGGAGACCCGCGAAGAAATAACGTGACCGGCTCCTACGTGCCTGGAGGCGGGAGAAATATTAGCCAGAATGCTAGCCTAGCATGAGACTGGGAAAGAAAATCAGCTCACCTCTGAGAACAGAGGCTGAGGGCCTGGCCGTAAAGCAAATAAGATGAGAGAAAAAAAAAAAAAATAATATTTCCAAAATTTTAAATAAACGTGCCTAAATCTCTAATTTACGGCACATACTCCCCCGCGTTAAAGCGGAGCTTAGGGGAAAGCAAAAACAAAAACTTTAGTAGGACGAGTTACCAGGTTCGCCTGTATCCTACTACTTACATGCTAAAACACAAAAAAATATTAAACACTCTTATGAACTAATGTGCACATTCTTAATGACTAACATGATTAAATTCATTAACTTAATTAAAATTATTAACTTAAGTGGCCACTTAATCTAACACCTTATATTAAGTTTTCTTACAAACTAGTACCATGGATTTTTATTGTTACTTAATGTTACTACCTAGGTTTTGTATTCTTCAGTTAAACTCCTTATTGAGTCTTAAATATATATATCTGGCATGCCAAGGCTTAGAGAAAGTAATCGCTCCTATTTTAAATTCGGATGCGCTTTCTTAAGGTGGGAGATGTGCGCTCGCGTCACATACTCTCCGGAACTGGGGTCGGCTAGACTCACAGTCACTGGGGTTAGAAACCGTTGGATCTGTAATGGTCCAGTCCAGCGATACGACAACTTGGCCGATCGCTTATCGATGGCCTTACTCTGCGGGTGTGCTTTTTACATTACCGTGTCACCTACCCTGTAGGGGTTAGGGGAGCGGTACTTATTGTACCTTCTCTGACTTGTTTGGTGAGCCAAATTTAAATTCCTACGCGCCTTTCTCCAAATCTCCGTGATTTCCTTGGGATCATCCGGTAGTAGGTCTTCGAGAGACCAAAGATTCGAAAGGGGTTTGTTGGGCTTATAAGTAAACATAATCTCAAATGGGGTGGATTTGTGTCCTTCATGTCGGGCATAATTAAATGCCATCTGTAACCACACCAAATTACTGTCCCATCTTTCCTGCGCATTCGCGTGGAACGCTATGAGCGCCGAACGAAGATTTCTATTAAATCTCTCCGCGTGCGAGGGTTTAGGGTAGTATGGCGATGTCGTCACATGCTGTATACCATGCGAGAAACACATGTTCTTGAAAGTTCTGGATGTAAACTGTGTTCCGTTGTCGGATACAATTATGTTCGGTAATCCTGAAGTTTTAAAAATGTGATTTTGTAATGCACGCACAGTGGTGTCAGCTGTAGCCTTACGGAGTGGAATAAGCCAAACAAATTTCGAAAAGGCATCTATGGCCACAAGAAGCATAGAGTGTCCGGATTTGGATCGGGGAAATGGCCCTACAAAATCAATAAAAAGTTTTTGCATAGGTCTTTCGGCTACTTCTGAGGCAAGAAAACCGTACTGTGTATTTTGTGCAGGTTTACTTAGTACACATAGCTTACATAACTTAACTCGCTGTGTAATGTCCCGGTGCATTCCTTCCCAAATAAAATGGCGTCGGATACCTTGAATGGTTTTATAAATGCCTAAATGGGCACCGAGAGGTGAACTATGGTAATATGTGAAAATCATATCACGCAGATTTTGTGGAAGAACAATTTTAAAGTGCCTTGACTGTTGTGTACGTTTTTGTAGGAGACCTTTAGCTAACTTATAAAATTTCGGAGCTGTACCCGCTTTAACTTGTTCAATTATTTTTGCCAAATATGGGTCGGCTTGTTGATGTGTTTGTATGTCCTGAAAAGCTAAGGGGAAATCGGTTAGGAGTGCCTGACACGAAATCTGAGGTTCCTCCTGAGATATTGTTTCGGAGGGGTTCTCGAACATTCGAGAAAGTGTGTCAGCCACAATGTTTTGAGTACCGCGAATATGTTGAATATTAAATTTGAGAGAAGAAATTTTGGTGATCCACCTTCCAAGTTTTCCTAATTGTTTAGGGTGAGCTAACAGCCAAGCGAGCGCCTGATTATCAGTTTCCAATAGAAATTCCCTATGTTCCAGAAACTGTCGGAATTTATCAATACCAAAAACTACTGCTAAACATTCCAATTCATACACTGAAGATGCTTTCCTTTCCTGAAAAGTTAATGTACGTGAGGCAAAGGCAATGGGTTGCCTGGCACCATCTATTTCCTGAGACAATACCGCCCCTATAGCAACACTTGAGGCGTCTGTTTGTAAAATAAAGGGTTTACTAAAATCTGCCATGCGCAGAACAGGTGGATTCGCTATAGCTTCTTTCAAGAAATTAAATGCCTTGTCTTGTTCAGGACCCCAAATATATTGTGTATTTTTCTTACGTAATGCATTTAAAGGTGCCGCATGCTCGGCGAAATTTGGTATGTATTTGGCATAAAAATTAGCCATGCCAATAAAACGAGCTATGCCCTTTGTGTCTTTAGGTGGTTTGAATTCCCTGATCGCCTGTGTTCGTTCTGGATCAATTGTAACACCTTTGTGTGATACCAAATGTCCAAGAAAAGATATTTCGGAAGCAGCAAATTTTACCTTTTTTGTATTTACAGTGAGGCCTGCCTTGCGCAGTCTTTCAAGGACAAGAGTCAGATGCTGGATGTGTTCCTCAAAACTTTCTGAATAAATTACAAGATCATCTAAGTAATTGTAAACAAATTTAAATTTAAAATCTCCTACTACTTGTTCAAGAAGTCGTGTGAGTACTTGAGCACCTGTGGCCAAGCCAAAAGGTACCACATTATACTGGTAAAGATTCCAAGGTACGCAAAATGCGGTAATAGGTTTTGAGTCTTGTGTGAGTGGGATCTGATGGTACGCCGAATTGAGATCGAACACACTGAAATACCTGGCCTTACTAAACCAATGAAAGGCTGAGTTCAAATCTGGGAGGGGTGTTTGCGGTATTTTAATCTGTTTGTTCAGTTTTCGATAATCAGTGACGAAACGTTGTTCCGTGCCCTTGGGTACTAGAAATGCAGGTGAACTGAAAGGAGAATTAGAAGGTTCTATTACCTTATTATCTAACATTTTCTGTACGTGTTTTCTCATAATTTCCATTTTGGGACCTAAAAGTTGATAAGGGTGACTTTTGACTGGCGTGGTATCAGTCAATTCAATTTGATATTCAATTAGGTTAGTTCGACCTAATTTCACATCTGAAAATTCTTTACACAAATCTCGAATAGCAACTTGTTTACTGGGCTCGAGATGATCCAGGGACAAAGAATTTCTCTCGTCAGTGTTGGTAGACACATTAGTAATTTGTCCTGACCTTTTATTTTCAGGTTCCACGAATGATATGACAAGATTTTTATTAAATTTAAATACAAAACTTCCTGCTTGTAGATCAATTAAAATACCTGTTTTAGCGATGAAGTCGGAGCCTAGAATAAGCTGCGTGGCTAAGTTTTCTGCCACAAGAAAAGGGAAATTCCAAGTGAATAATTCTATCCTGATTTTCACTATAGCCACTTTGGATATACTAATTGGTTCGTCCGCTGCAGTAAAACAGCGCACATCCGTGACTTCTGTTTTCAGAACCTGCTTGGTCTTCTGTAATTCCATAAACAAATCGCCTGAAATAAAACTACGAGTAGCTCCTGTATCAATCAGACCAATAATTTGATTTTTGCCAAACATTGCTTTAGTGTATGGTAATACAGTTCGGACGTGACCGAAAATGTTGTGACACTTACGTTTTCCCTTGTTAGTCAGGCTAACACATGTTTTGCAAATTCTTGTGAATTTCTCAGAATTTTCTTTATGATTAATTTGCTGTGTTATAATCTTCTGTTTGTGTTTTCTGTCTTTTTCCGTGTATTTCTTTAGTTTATTTTTCTTGTGTTTTTGTTTTCCTGTATTATGCCTTTGTTGATTTTTGTTTTGTTGTTGTGATTCGTTAGTATGCACATTATGCACTGAAAAATTCCTCTCGGATGAAGTTTTAGGTGGACCAGGTAGAAATTTGCCTGGCCACCGCCTTACGCGTTTTTTGCCTTGTTGAAATTTGGTTTGAAATTTTTGTGGTTACATTGCTCAATGTAATGTCCCGTTTGCTTGCAATAATTACAGAAAGGTGTTTGTTGTTGTATGTTCTTGTTTGAATTATACTTATTATTTCTGTAGTAGTTTGTTTTCTGTTGTGGGTGGCTATTCTGTTGTTTCGTGTATGGAAAACTATTTGCAGTTTCTGCCTGAGAATCATGCTTATCCACGGACTTCGCTGACCTGTTTCTCTGAGTGTCTGCATATTCGTAACTCATGGCCCGTATACTTAGTTGATCTAGTTCTACAAAACTCCGTGGCCTAGCCTGGAAAACAGCGCGTGAGCGCTCTGCCTGATTTAGTCCGTCTACTATGCAACTAACTATTTCGCTCTCTGATACGCCCAATCTGAGAACCGCCGCGGCTTCTCTGATTGATGCTACATAGTGTGGCAATGCTTCATTACTTCGCTGTAGCCTGTTGTACCATTCCAAACGGTAATTCGTCAAAAGTCTGGCAGGTATAAAAAAATTCAAAATTTCTTCGTGGTATTTGTCAAAAGAGTAACTATTTTCTATAGCTTGACTCGTTCTTTCACTCAGTGGTGGTTGGGTGTAGGGAAAAACTATCTCCAACAACTGTTTGTCAGGAATGCCCCCTTTCTGTCTGATTTTAAGTAAGTGCCTTATGAATTCGATTAATTTATCTGGGTCAAGACCACTTGTTTCTGGAAAACCAACAAGTAATCTCTCGACTGGATGGGCAATTTTCCCATAACAGCTATACTCAGCCGCCCTTGGCGTAACTGGTAATGTTGTTTCTGGTTGATTCTGCGTTGATGGCGGAGGTGGGGGTGAAGGATGTGCAATTTGCACGGTGGGAATGGTAGGGATCGGAGTTCCTTGCCCGGATGTCAATAAAGAATGAAACTGGGAATATGGATTAAAATATGACTGGTTTGTGGCGAATGGGAAAAACAAATTTTGCTGTGTTAAAGGATGCGGATTTGCAGGCAAGTTGCCGGAAAATGTGACACTGGTGATGGGAGCTGTAGAAACATGCATGCCTGAGGGAATTTGAATGGTGGCTGCTGGGATGGGAGGGGTTGAAACCGTGATGAGTGATTGAGATGTTGATGTTGATGAAATGGGCGGAACCTGCCTTGTTTGGCACAAAGATACTTGTGTGTCGGGTTGCCTTATTTCCTGAGGAAATTCCAGACTTTCACTCTCTACATTTCCTAGTGTTTCCATTCCTAGGTTTTCTGCCTGGGCATTGTTGGCCCGGAGGTCCTGTTGAGTTTCTAATTGGGCTGCCCTAGCTTTCAATTTAATTTGGAAGGCGTTTGTCTGTTGCAGACAACGATCTAGCTCTGTTCGATAAACACCATTGAGCACATCTGCGGAAAGTACAAGATTTTCCAGTCGTCTGGTGACATGCTCTAATCGCATAATGTGTCGCTTTACATTGGGCAAATTCTCTTCCACATCTGAATAACTTACGAAAGCAGCTATGTCGTAAAATTTGGAGCAAGCTATGTTGAATTCCTCGAGTATTTCTAAATTTAGATTATGTACTGAGGTAGGTAACTTATCACGTACTGCGGCTCGAAGCCTCTTTCGCAGCTCTTGCGCATTTCCAGTAGTTGGTAAATTACGCAACTGCAACTCGTAACTTAGTTCATCTACTAGTAATAGCTCCGGAGTAATCATCCTGTCCGGATTCATAGTATTACACAAAACAAAACACTACCCTCTTAAAATTATCTCTTAAACTTTAAACTTAGGTATACACTTAAATCTAGCTTATGATTAAAACAATTGCTTTATTGCGTGGGAAGTATGTGCCTTCATAATTTATTATTATTATTATTATTATTATTATTATTATTATTATTATTATTACTACTACGCGCGTCGGGAAACGAACAGTGTACTCGGGTGTAACAAGCTGTCAGGTTAGCTTGCACAACAGGGTACCTACAAGTAACGTCACGTCAGCCGGCAGGACTGACCTTGGCGCGCAGCGCCTTTAACTAGGGGTGTAGGGGGGGGGGGGGGGGAGTATCTTGTCCAGCGGACACGTCTCTGTTGATAAGCCACGCGCGCGGCCCGAGTTGCGTGGGCGGGCAGCCAGCCAGCTGCTCACAGTGCGCGCTCAAATGTAAACACACAAAACTTATGATAATTTTAAAATTCAAGGGTCAATTTAGCTACTACGTGTATCAGCGGACAGTTTACAAATTACTTACTACAAAAAGATTCTAAGTGACAAAAAATATAAAAAATTTTTTTTAATTCATTTTTTTTTTAATTTTAATTTTAGGTATGACCTTTCAACTTAGGTATGCCTATAGACGTAACCATGCCGTGCTACCATTTTGTAATACCCCAAGTGTCTTAAAGAATAATTAAATAATAAGGTTAAAAGATTTGGAAGCTTTGATTACTGAGGCCCTCAATTAATAACTATAAAAGTCAACAACAGAGGCGACACTAGAAGTAAACAAAGAAAATTTAGGGACTCCCTACAAATACTTGGGAGTAAAAGGATCGTTATTATATATTAAATAAATAAAAACAACTGTTACGTCTATAGACTTCCTTATTTTATTAATCATTGTTCTTTTTTTTTTTGATAGATTAAATTTTCCTTAGTAAAGACTGTTTTTCATTGATAAGTGATCTTATTTACATAACTCACAATTACACTTATTACATGATATTCCTTAACGTTATTTACGATAGGGCCGGCCCTGAATGTATAACAAAGATTAAAATATTTAAAAACAAGAATGAAATTAACATTGGTAACTTTAAAGATTGTACATATAGTCCTTCCAAAACATAATATAAATTTCTTCTCCTCGAACTGCCTTTTATTGTCCGCTGTCTTAACTGGGTTACACTAATCTTGGGTTTGTGAATAAAAAGATAGAATTATGCGGGTATCACCCGGGGCTGTAGGTAGACGGTGATCAAGGTAGTAGGCCTAATGATGTTGGATTCTGCGCAGGAACCGACTCCAGAGGTTCTGGCAGAGGATTTTGGTTGCCCCAAACTTGGAACCCTGTCTGAAACAAAAGTCCAAATTCCAAAGAATTAGACCTGTTTCCAGACAGTATACTTAAATGGCGCAAAAGGCCAATAGAGGGAAATTAAAGGGGTGGGGGATGACGTCAAGACTTACCAAAACAGGGTGTTGGTCCTGGCGCTCAGGAGAGGGCGTCTCGTCTCCGCAAACTCGAACCACGATTCGCGGTAGCCACGGAAGTCATCATGATTAATTAAAAAAATAAATTTATATAAAAATACTAAGTTTCTCTACTTTCAACTAAACTACTGACTGGTTAATAATTTTAGCTAGGGACTCCATCCCTTTAGTCTGAGAAGACTACATAATATACGATGTCGATGATTCGCCGAAGATCGCAGATACAAACGGTACCAGTCAGTCAGGAGGCGCGCACCGAAGTAAGTTCAGAGCGGGATATCACCTGAATATCATAAGCGCGGGGTCTCTCGAGAATGGGAGGGGGGGTTAGGCTCTGAGCCGAAAATTACCGAGTCCACCCGATGGTGTCCGGCATAAGAAAAAGATCTTACTGGAGTGACTGAACGACTGAGGCGCTATCTTTTGGTGGCGAGAGGAAGTACTAATAAATCGACTTGTGACCGACGAGAGTGTCAAGCTAGGGGGTAATGGAGTAACCAGTGGTGCCACCTAGCGGCCTGAGACATAAGGAGGGGAAAGGTTGTCGTTACCTCCGTGCGAGCGCGGTAGTGTCGGCGCTGCCGACGCCTCACAAGTGGCAAGTGGTTACCACAGCCGTCGCTAGGTGTCGTTAAGGTGCAGAATCGTAACTGCGGCTGTCAAGCCTGAGATGGCCTTGACTTCGGTTAACGCACCCGAGCGGTCGTCACTCCTAGCCACTTCTGAGAAGAGAGGGTGGGTGAGCAGGCGGGGGGTGGCTTCAAAAAACGCATGGTCTGTGGGACACAAGGCCCACGGGATCCTCCTGTCGTGTCTTGCTGCTAGTGAACCTTATACCGATTCGTGACAGAGTTAGCAGGGCTCAGCACTGCTTCACAAGCTGCTCTTAGCAAAAGGAGACCCGCGAAGAAATAACGTGACCGGCTCCGACGTGCCTGGAGGCGGGAGAAATATTAGCCAGAATGCTAGCCTAGCATGAGACTGGGAAAGAAAATCAGCTCGCCTCTGAGAACAGAGGCTGAGGGCCTGGCCGTAAAGCAAATAAGATGAGAGAAAAAAAAATAATAATAATATTTCCAAAATATTTCAGATTACAAAATTTTAAATAAACGTGCCTAAATCTCTAATTTACGGCACAGTAAGCAGTCTTCAGGGGATTGGTGCTTGGCAAAAAACCGTCACATAAGCTGAAAATTGGCTTATATTTCATAAATGCCTATAATTAAAATATTACCTTAGGACTGTCAATATCTGCAGATACCAAATCGGATAAATGTAACCTATTCGAAACATGACCAAAACAAAATTAATGCACTAACTTCTGAACTTGGCCACCATGTTCGCGTGTAATGCCCGTCGCGCCGGCTTGCTGCAGCCAGAGCACCGCTACAGAACGGCACACACTCCAACGCGTATGTTACTCTAGTAATTCAACTAATTGCACTAGCCTCTTTATAGTTATACCGCCTTAAATCTTAAGGGCTTAGGAAAACCTTTCATAGAAATGTATTGAATATTTTTTTCCATGAATGATTAAAACAATTATTTACATTTTTCGGTATTTTCCACATATTGTATTAATACTTGGATTTCTCACATGAATGTGTATAATAAAGTTTCTAGAATAATTCAATAGTTTTACCGATAGTCTACGGTGTAAACTGCGTGTATGGTAAAAATTTTACTGGATGGTGTAAAACACTGTCATAGACTTACTGCAGATTTTCAGTGTGCTGCCCAAGGTGTACGGCAGTAATTATTTGGTATGTTATAAATCATAGTCGACTCTAACACTGATAAAAAAAAAGATTTGGATAAATTTTTCACAAGTTTGTGCCTTTTTTTCTCGTTCATTCCTGGACTATGGCTATGTTCGGTATGTGCAAGAATAAGGACCTAAAAATTCACACGTAGAAAAATCTTCACAGCTGAATTTTTGCACAACGGTTGAGTTCGATTTATGCAGTGATAGGCTGTGGTTCACGAGAAAAATATTTGCAGCAGCGTTTGCAACATCTATGTTCACAGGCAATGTACCTAAGCTGAAAGTAATTCAAGAAAATGCCTGACCAAAAAAGCTGTACGTATTTACTCATTAAAAATGCCCTGGTGAGAATGCGTTCATAGCTGCAACATTGAAATGCTTAAAAGTTTATCAAGGTTGATACAAGTTATTGTGACACGACTATGTGTTTATGCGTCCTGCATTTTTCAACAAATGAAAATAATTTTATAATCGAAGAAGTCTGTTTATCAAACAAAATTTGCCACAGCATATATTGAGATTTATACTATCTCATTTTTGTTCGTCTTTACTTATCCGTTCTTTCTTATAGGTACTTCAGTTAATTTTCACTAAGTGCACAGGACACTTCTATTTTTACTTCGTAAGTAGATAATATTTCTTTTGCTGCCCTATCAGTCATTTTTACATGCACTGAAGAAACTTCAAAGGATATTGTTTGTGTATTAAAAAATATATATACAATCTGTGTGTAACCACACACACACACACACACACATCTAACAGTATTATTCTAAAAAATTCCAAAGTTCGTTTGACAAATCCGATGTTTGTAACGACAACTTATCCCAGTTTAGCTTGTAATCATACGATAAAAATTTCGCTCGAATAAAAATACATAGTTATTTGCACGAGCCTGGGGAACAAAGAAGTCGCATATTGGCAAGAATGTGTGGGTGACCAGTTCATTATTTAGATGCTACAACAGTTTTATGTTTTATGGTTAGAATTATATTAGTAAGTTTTGAAATAAATGAAGAAAGTGCGCTATATATACATATGTATGTGTGTAGGTAGAAAAATATGACAAGCGCTCCCAAAATTGAACATCCACACAAACCTAATGAAATTATTTCTACCAAAAAATGATAGGAAATAATATTGGAAAAATTAACTGAAAGTAAAAATAATTAAGATAAATAATATAAATTACTATCAACTTGTGAGGGGTATTAGAATTTTGTATGAGTTTCGTTTAGACTTGACATTCCATTTATTCGTACCTACTTCGGGTTTGGTTGGTCAGATCATTGAAGACACTCCGTCTTTTATTTGTTGGTAGGCCCTCGTGCGTAAAACATCAGGTCAGAAAACTACTAGTTTTCTATCGCTGGGAAAATATTTTCTCGAAATATAAATATCAAATATATATCTATTCAGGATATATATATCGTATAAAGCACAGAAACGTATTTTTGGTTGAAATTTTTATGTCTCATGTTATAATTTCAAAAAGAAACGAGGTAGGCTATATTGCATGTTGCGCGGGAGACCAATGACTATACCTAGTACACGTTAACCAATGTTATATATAGGCCTTACTTAATAAGTTGGAACACTAGATAACTGCTTCATTGACGCACTGCAAGCAGATGCGAAAACAATTACGATTTTTTTATCACACGTATTATCACACCAAAACAGATTGTTTCCTAGTTGTAACACGTACCCACACTAGATAGATAGTTCTTTATTTTCTATTTGGCATCACAACCTTGATATAGTTCTTGTATATTAAAGATCGACCAAAACATAAGCGGTAGTATTAGTCATATATTTGTATAAAAAATGTATTCATTCAGTTTGGTATTTATTTCATATGAATACGTTACTCTCTAAAACATTTTCTTCTGAGTCGTTTCATTTATTCTTCTAAACAAAACATGTATCTTTAAAAATTTAAACTGGAAGAGTATTTTTCTCTTAACATATCATTCCTCATCTACAATGTAGAGAAGTGTGTTCAACATTTATAGTATATAACTTTAACATAAATAGTGATATTGTATTCACAATCCATACAAACTTTTTAAAAAATGGAATACCAATTTTAAATCCTGCTTGGGGTACCTATTAGAAGTAAAGTTGACTTGGCGTCATTTAAACATATTTGCATTATAAATACGTATATATTGTTTTTAGGTGTTTCTGTTGATCAGCTCGATCAGCTCAAACGAATTGGTAAAACCACGATTTTTAAGTCTAAATCAAAAATCTTTCACTAGGGCAAGTCCTACTTCCATGAATATAAATCAAGTGTACTCAATCAGATAAACTATATGTGTTCGCAGTGATCTCTTAATAAACCAAACACTCACATTGTTAAATATTTGGTCATCAATCTCGAGTGTGACGAATGCTGCGCGGTATTGCTGCGGTCCACATATCGTCGCGGTACGGTGGACTTGACAATGCATGGGCCACTTTAGTGATCAGAATACTTGACTCTTTGAAAACATACAGCTAAATCAATAAAAAAAATATTTAGATGATTTCGAAATCGATTCCTTTGTTTTAAGAAAATCAAATTTTTATTTCTGGAACTGAAACAAAACAACTCATTTGAAATTTTTATCAATTTATAATTCATTTTAATAATGAAACTTTTGGATTTCCTTAACACTGTTGTGTACAAAATAATTTCTCTAATATTTTGGATTTCTTTAACTAGAGTTTATACAGTAGTAACTGCGTTAGTAAGAAGCATCTTAATGGACGATGTAGGATGCTGTCGTCTAGGTTTTAACTATACTTTTTCTGTGTAACTCATAAAATATATGGTGGTAGAACTTTAATATGTTGTTTAGTATAGCCGACTCTAACGGTGTGCAAGAATTCAATTATTGACTAATTTTTTAACATGTTATTTTCTTTGTTTCCAGGACACGTGCATCGCTGACTAGGTTTCCCCTACATCCCCCCCCCCCCCAAAAAAAAACATCCACCTTTTTGAGAAAAAAAACGGGGTGTGGCTGTGTCGTGGACACGGCCGTGTGTTGTACGTGAATACGTGTACGTAACATCATCCACTTGCCCAGGCTCGGCCGCCCCAGCTGCAGATGTACTGGCACCGCGTCGTTGATCCGCTCGGTCACCTTCATTATTTTGCGTTCCCGGCACTGCTTCACTCTGCATGTGGTGTTTTATTGGTACCATTCGATTGCTTTTGAGAAGCCCCTTCCAACCGTATACGATTAGTGTAATTGTATTTGGCTTTTTGACGCGTATAGGCATACATTATGCATTTTGAATTTTATTTTTTATTTTAACACATATATTTACTGTCAGTATTTTACACTAATGTTTTGTATACAATCGATAGATTTTGACTAGAGCTGACGATTGAAACACAAACGAACGCCGTAGCTTTTGTGATTCAACAGTTATACTAATTTGAAATCTCGACACGCAGCAAAATGACCTAAAAATGGCGGCGCTTTCCCCCTCCACCCCACACGATGCGTCTCAGTCCTCACTTAACGTCATGAATTCTTTGATTCTTTAGCTATCCGATGGTGCAATTGAATTTAGGATGTAGATGATACAAATGAAGCTGCAACACAAAACTGTATCCCACGATTTTGTTATCATTCGTTTTTTTGACTTACCTCCCACTATGAAAGCAATTTTAAGGACGTATTCACTTCAAAACTAGTCGAATGTCTATGCTAAGCACAATACGTGATGAATCTGTAAAGCTATTCCAAACGCGTTGTTTTTTTTGTTTTTTTTTTTTGCTCTGAGAGATCGTGTTTGATCTTCAAACTGTTTTTCTGTGAAATATCTTTATTCTCCCGTAGAACATCAAGTTAAACTAAGGTCCCTCTCCCCATTTCTCTGGCGTTCTGTTGCATTTAGTGCAGAATTTTTTTTAGATTTGTACTGAAATGTTTTATTTCAGTTGCATATAGACTATAAACATTTTAGGACACTATAACCTTGTGTAAATTGTCCATGAACTTTATTTCTTGTTTGTTTTGCAAAACGTTATCTATTTAGGTGTATGCTTTGGATTTTGGTGAAGGAGGAGTTCCAGATTAAAAATAAGGGAATATGATCCTGCATGATGAATGTGCAAAATAAAATGATATGTAAGAGTGATGAGGACAAATTGCTGTATTGTACTGAATAATTGTAGTCTACAGCACTACAGTGGGAGCTGTATAAATATTTGAAAGTGCAACATGGTTCATGATGTGAATTTTATTTCAACATAAATATTCCCGAGGGTAAAACTTATTATAGTGCGCCCATTAATCAAAATATGGCGAGTGATTGGGTTTTATAGTTTGCAAATATTTATATTATTTCTAGGGAAGCCAGAAAGATTGTGTTGTTCAGCTAAGTAAATAATTATCATAGCTGTGCATATGATTCATGCCACGAAGACAGTTTACTACACTTATTTTGTTTAATAGAACAGAAGGCTGAATGTTATCAATATTCATTTATAAAAGCAATATCCTGTAGCGTACAAAACAAACCAGTGGTAACTCTGAGATAACAAGGATCTTTTGTTAGAGCTAGTTGGGATATTTTTTTGGAAAAGAACTATTGATAATTTGGTGCAAAAAACACAAAAAATAGTCAGAATTGTGTTACTCTGAACTTATCTCTAGTACTTCCTCCTTGATTGGTTGGTTGCTTTACGAAATGTAGTTAGCTATAATAATATAAAGAATAATACAAATACTGATACTACTATGTGCAGTGTATAGTTCATAAACTCTCTGGATTTTTAATTACTCTGTCGAGTATAGACTCTTTGATTAAATTTAAATATGTCTCTGGGCGCCACCCTTATGTAATGTGGTACATAAGAGAAAAAAAATTAGAATAATTTCACACTCCAAATCTATGGTTAGCATGAGATTGGCAACATGTAAATTAAGGTCATTAAGGAAAAACAAACATATACACTGTAAAATAACAAGATAACATAACACTAAAACAATATTTAATCAAATAAGATATATATGCTTATTGGTTGGACCAGTGGTATACCATCATGTTTTCTTAAGTAGCTGGAGGTATGTTGCACACATGATGAAACACAACAAAAGTTCATACCGTTCAAATTAATTACGTCTGTTGCTCTCAATCTAGAATCGTTAATTAGTGTGAAATAAAAATAATAATGTTTATTTATTATGTGCGTGATTCAAGTTAATTTTAACGTACCGCGGCTGAATTCAATGTGTAAATTGCGGTAGAGCATCGTGAGAACTCCGTCTCATTTCACCTCTGGGTGTAAAACTAATTAAAGTGAAGATCAGGATACGTAATTGGCTTTAACTGTTGTTTATTTCAATAAGTCTTTAATGTGTTCGGCGTAAAATTCAATGTTTATATGTTCGTCAGCAATATTAAATTACGTGTATGTATAAAACAGTTCACTCAGGATAGCATCATGAGTCGGTATTTTACTCACGGTAATTCACTCCTAAATACACGTCATACAGAACGTGCCCTAATTAAACAATATGTAACTTATATTTAGACGACGATTTAAAACATCCTAGTAATAGGATAATCTACTTAGCTGTAGATATTTCTCATTTTTCAGGGGATTGAAACCCGGGCTATCTAGCCAACGCCGTCGTTATTCCAAGACTTTTTTCCGTTAATTAGTAATGACGCTTATCTTAAGTAACATGGCCTCTCATTGGCCGAGACACACTGATTTTTGACTTAATTATCACGTCAAAACAAAATACAGACACTTAACAATACAACTTAATATGCTAAAATGTCTTAAATTTAAAACTGGATTTTTCAACAATGAATGTTTTGTTATACAAATTATGTATAAAAAGTTCAATTTGCCGTTTAAGTCAATTGCTCCCTAGAGGGGTCTTGCTAATTGAACTTCAAAGTCACTTGGGCTACGCCATAGAGTATGGTAGTCGTAGATACGTCCAAATACACAACAATAGAACAAAACACAAAAATGTCAACAAATAATAATAATTAAAAAATGTTATTTATAATAAAAACAAAACACTTTCTGTGTCTGGGACAGTCATGTAACAGCACAGAATATTTAATTATATTTCGTTGCTACTTAAACTTCATTGGAATGTATTGAATGCATTGGTATATTATAGTGATAAATTGTGAACATATATATAGCTACATACTGAAATAGTATACATATAATTATTGGCTTACAATGTGAGGGCATACATGTATGTAACATACACACCAAAACGTTAACATATTTTAAACCCCACAACCACAGAAATATAATCTACAGACTATAAATGGTACTGTTGCAATAACTGTAAAAGTGAACTGTGCCTATCGCATGACTTGTAAGGTTTCCTATGAATTCTAGTAACAATAGAGTTGTCATTTTCATCCTATGAAAATAATTTTAAAAAAATCTCGACATCCTACCGAGGCCTTTCTGGTGCGAACCCTGGTGGATTTTAACCCCTCACCCCCCTCCAACAACATTACGGACAACATGTCCCACCCTCTTGACTTCCCTATTTTCTCGTCAGCCCTTCGTGTCAACAAAGCTCTGGCGCTGAGCGAAGGCGGATAAAGAAGATGCGTTGAAAAACTCGTGGTTGCCTATATTACGCGTCGCCTGAACTTCCTGAACCACTTTTGTGACTGAAATAATGCCATTCCTTCAGACGACAGATTCCCAGACGTTTAAAATACAAATGAAACGTGAATGCCTTTAAATGAGCAAATGAATATCACGTTATTTAGTAAGAGCTCGTTTATCAAAATTAGAATTGTAAATACATAAACTTACCAGTAATTACACCTGTAATTATAGTTATAATCCTATCTCTCGTGTCTGAACATTGACCTGGTGCACCAATCTCCTCAAGGGCGCGTTCAGACACTAAAAGTTTCTATTCTAACAAATGTCTTTAATATTGGTAAAGTGTGAACAAACCCTTCGTAAACAACTGCCCGACCACCTCGCCCCGCCAGTGTCTGGAAACAGCGGTCACTGGTCTCGTCTCTCGAGGTGTGAGCACCGCTCCTGCGGGCTGTCGGCCTGTTGGGTCACCGAGGGCTGGCAGTGCGTGGTTGCTGTGAGTGCTCCGAGGGCGAGGTGCTGTGCCAGCTGCTACCAGTCGCGTCCCGCGGGTTGCCCAGCACGAGGGTAGCAACCTCGCTGTGTCGGCTGTGAATATATCAGAATAGCAGACCGCCGGCTCGGCGGGGTCTGTAATAGGGCGCTCGTCGTTCGCAGGCAGTCTAGATGTTGATCGGCACGCAGTAGAAATCAGTCTCGTCGGCGAAAGCTCTCTGGGGTATCTCGAGGTGCACAGGTGCCGCGTGCGCAACAGAATTGAAAAGCACCGGCGGAACTCGGCAGGAAAATGTGGCGGCGAACTTCAATTCGAGGGCCCTGTTGGAGCCAGCGGTAGCCCCAGGAAAGTGTGGCCTTTTAGCCGACCTGCGGGAATTCCGGGGACAAGAGGGGCCAACGTATCAAGATACTTCATTCGAGCCGCGGACCTACCTTCACCCTGGCTTGAAAAGTAGTTGGCTGCGGACTGGAAGAGGTAAAGTGAAGATTGTGACTCGCCAGACTGCCTGTGATCGTCGTGCGTCCGCCGTCGCAGAGTACCTCGGCTCTCGGCCTTTCCTCTTTCCACCGCAGCTAACTGGGCAGCTGGGTGGGTCGACGACTAAAGTCTGCCGGAAATTGCAACCCAGTACGCTCAACAATTTAATGCGGGATGCAAGGCCCAAGCTCCCAACTGCTTAGTAGTTTTCTGCCCCGCCCCACACTTCTAACCTGTACCATTTTCCCTCTTGTCCAGTGTTTACCTGCTGGCTTCAATGCATGTTAATTGAGCACCGCATGTCCGGTCAAGCTTTTTCCCTCTGTCCATGGTGGGTTTACCTGGGTCACCTTAGCTAGCTTTTGACTAGAGCAAACAAAGGGGCATCAGTCATGGCGCAAATAGCAGCCATGACTGGCCAATAAACCCCAATTAGCAACACGATTGCACGCGACCTCTCCCTGCATTGTTAAAACTCGCATGTGCAGAGTGTATAGGGCTTGCCCTGAGACACGCCTAGGTCCTATCCTAACCTGGACCCCTCCCACATACTCAGCCTAGATTAACTGAGGTTAGGAAAAAATATCAATTGTCATTCGAGTCAGGCTGTTCAGGTGGGTTTATCGACGCTCCTGGCTGGCTTTAGACACGCGCAGAACAGGGACGATAGTCGCAGTGTTGCCAGTTCTGATCGATCCTAAAACCGGACGATTTGACGGCCCGCCAGGAAATAACTTCTCACACACTCCAGAGTTAACACATTTTTTTAAGCACATTACCATGTTGTACTCAATAATTGGGGTTAATTATGTTTCGAAATAAAACAATAATACACCATGTCATGCACTTTTTCAATATACAATATTTTATTAAAGTTTCACTAACACAACCATACACGCTGACGTCAGAACTTTTCCAAGGTAACCTAATTAGGGACGTCTCTGTAGTAATAATTTATGTATAACCCATTTGCAAGAAGTCAAAGGAATCGAAAACACATTGTCGAAACAAATTAATAAGTATTAATTAGCATAACTGTGACATCTCAATTGTGTTACTTAGATACAATGTGCAATCTGTACAAGAGTAAAATTTAACATAGGTATGACAATTCATAAGATTTTAAGATAAATTGTACTTTTTTATACCTACCTAAATAATTACAAATTATGCAGGTTTTCCTAGTTAAATCCACAAAGAACACGGATATTTAATCATATAATACATTTATTATTCACAGGGGAGACATTGAAACAAACATTTTCTTTCAATTACTATACATATATGTGCAAGTATTCATGTGTGTATATTTAAAGTCCTCATTCGGCATTATCAATATGTATGTAATTGGGAAATTCATACATTGGAAGAATTTTTATCACTTGCAGTGTTATACGGGATTGCGTAAAAAAAAGTAATAATGAAAGGTGGGTATGTTAACATTTTCTAAATGAGGCTCAAGGATAAAGTTACGACACATTTCAAATTTACCTTTTTTGATTCAGGATCGTAGCTTATCAACTGTTGTGGTTCAGAAACTATCTTAATTATTACAAAGTACATCAGAATCCAGTGACGACCGGTGTATGAGCTGCAGCAGGGGAGTCAGTTTGCAAGCGCACTGACATTCACGACAAGCTTGATTCACCAATGCCCACAATGTCACAGAGGAGCCAGCGATTATCAACCAGTCGCAGCCACGCAGTGCGACGCTGCGTCTACTGGAAACAATTCTGAAGAGTTGGAATCTGCTGCATTCATTCGCTAGTCACCACAATAACAATACATTATAATAATATTGTTTAAATACTATTGAGACCTTGTATGTGATGGTAACGGGCCAGCATCTCTTTACCTGTATTTAAGGGGTGATAACATATCAATTAGTTCTGGAAAAAAATTCCCAAGAATTATTAAAAAAAGTACATGAAAGATGCTGTTAATTTATTGTATACCAGCCAAAGTAAATGCTGCATTTCAACAAATGTGCTTGTATGGTTTAAGTAACGTGATATCAATGTGTAAATAGAATATTTTATTCCAAATTTAGTCAACCCCAAGTGTGAAAGATATTCAAGAACTTTTTTGCAATGTAGCAAAAGATGTTTAATAATGGTGCAATTTATGGCTTATTTTTCAAGCACGTTGCCGCGAGTATTACTGCAAAGTTCACCTTATATTCTGCTCACTAAAGCATTTCTTTATTATAGATACGCTCATAATTTATTGTACATTCGCAAGTTTTGTATGTTTCATCATCTTAGTGAATGTGAGCGTAAACACTAAAATATACATATGTATTTATTTCTTCCATACCTTCATTCACATTAATAATATTGATGAAATAGTAATATCATATACATACAATATTATAAAACTGAATAAGCTAGTGCGTTATTAAAAATTGAAATGTGTTAGTTGAAGTGGGGTAGTTGTAATCGTAAAAGAAATTTATTCAGGTATTATACCTTCCGAGATACTCTATAGCACACGTCACAGATATGATTAAGGAGCTGTGACTACATTTGCCCCAAAGGTTTGGGGATATCTATATTTGTTTCGGTTATGAAAGTAAAATATGCATATCAGATCAAATGAAATGACTTTACTTATTTAACGTTTATGTCGCTAGTACCGTTGAACAAACCCCAACAGTCATTTATATTTACACCTACCCTATTTTTACACTATCAAATAAGTTTAGTTTGCATGTCAATTTATGTGAGGACGAAAGCGACTAACTTGTGAAATTCTGCTCACAAGTCCATTTATTGTGACACCACTTGCATGTAGCAATTTGGCTCTTGTACTAAGAAGATATTACTGAAATCTTATCAATTTTATTGAACGAACGAGATGACCGACTGTACAGGGATATTTATTGTACATAGTTTACATGTAGAAAGCCACAGAATAGAATCTCCATAAAAGTTATGAAATTTAAAATGGGTACCTACAAACATTTGGCTACTTAACAGTTCACATGAAAAGTAATGTGCTTATGAACTGCCCCAATGTAAAGGGTAAAGTAACGCCTTTACAGATAGTGACATTTTCTTGAACTGAAGGGGAAAATACTAATTCTCTTTGCTATGTCAAAATCATACTTCAATTTTTTGTCATTTATTATGTACAATACTGGCATGTTATCCATGGGTTTATTTGTGATATGTTGAGGCAGCCAATGAAAAGTTTAGTTACAATTTATACATAAGTAAAAATTACTTTAAAATTTATCATTTGAAATGAATTCATGGATCAATAGTTGTGACGTCGTTGAATTAATAAATGTAGACTTTCAGCGAGTATCCATCAATTAAGGCAATCTTTTAATGGATTTTTAAAACCCATTGAAATTTAAAACGATTGTTGTGATTGGTCAGGGAACGCATGAAGCTGAATATTAGAGAGACCAGCATATAATTTTCCGAGGACTATTTTCAGTTGTTAGTAGCAACGATAAATAATTCCTGTAAAAAAATTATAGGAGAAGAATAAAATCCTCCCAAGCGAGCTGACGTGTTTTGACATTGCTCCCGTAATAGATCAACGGAACTTTACATTGACAATATTGAATTTGTATAAAATATAATTATTGAAGAATATATTATAAGAAGAAAACTCAACGAATAATTTTAGCAATAAATTTACGATAAATCTATATTAAACCAAGCTGTTTCAGCACCAGAGGCATCGACATTCGAGACAGGACTACTAGCAAATTGCAACCCGCAGAGGAGATACACTTTAATTAATAAATAAAGAGTGTAAGTCAATAATAATGATGACTAGATGGACACAAGTTTCTACTACAGTGTAAACTCTTTATAACGTCTTTCGATATAACGTATAATTTCCTATAACGTAGAAATTAGTTCAATTTGGTTGTTTTATTTCAAAACCCACACATTGATACCATCCAGACAGCGCAATTGTCATTCTCTATTACGAAGAAATACGTTCATATACGGACGTAAGTAAATATATTTCATCAGCATTACTGTTTATGACACCAGTTTACAGAATACTTGAAATTAATCTTTGAACCAAAATTCCTAAGAAAGACATCTGAGGTCGTAAACAGCTGCCTTGCTTTGTTTATTGTTAATCGCCTAGAACACGTGTGACATTAATATTGGATTCCATCATCTTTAGGAATGCTGGCCCTAGTTACTAGACACACAAGGCACCTCTCGTATTATCAGTCGCTAATCAGGCTAGCTCATTTTTTGACAAACAATAGTAGCCTGTTTTTAGACCATGAAGTTGTAGCAAAGTTTTTAATAAATTTGATGGCTGAAAAAATTATTGACTTGAATGAATAGCAAAATATCAAATTCTATTGAGATTAATATCAGAAAAAAATTATAACAAGAAAATGTGTTTCAATATCACATCAAGAGGGTGAAGTTGGTTGATTTATTTTTCTTGACCTGTTTTTAACATGACTAGAACCAAGAACAAATATGAAAAAAGAACGCGAGGTTAAAATCTGACGCACACAGCACACACACAGCAAGTGGTTCGTGAATGCAAGATGTGAATTTTGTAGTCAAGTAGAACTTCTAATGTTCCTACAACTATTCTACAAAGTAAGAGTCAAGCTGGGAAGAAAATTTTTCTTAGGGAAAGAGTTGAGTTGAGATTGTGTGTTACTTGCTAGACTTGGAAAAAAAATTTGGCTGCACACTTAAAGATTTGAGGTTTCTGCCTTCTGAATTAGACATTCGAAACGGCCTGAAAACGCACTGTAAATATACGTGCTAATTTAAATATTACATAAAGATGTAATTAGTGCGTAAAATGTTTTGAAGTATATTTAAAGAACCATACATTAAGCAAATACAGTATGGTATTGCAGTGAGTATTTTACATGAGTTTCTACCAAATTTACTCGCACGTTCATTAACAAAAAATTCTAACCTACAAATTTATTTGTTTAGTTCATATATTTCATTACACATTTTTTTCTCAATTGTTTTCATTTTAAATATTTACCTATTGCAAATTTAAAAAAAATAAAAATTAAACATTATTTATATAAAATTTGGTGCTATAAATCCTTTCCCTATTACTGAATTCAGATTTAATCTTAAATAAGTAACTCATATTATTCGTGTAATTGTTTTCACTTAAAAATACCACGCCTTCAAAAAAGGTTATATATAATTGTAGGTCCGCTTGTATTTACAAACATTTCTTCAGGAAATGCACAAGTGCCTTCATCCCTTTTTCGTTCCAGTGAATGTTGTCGGGTCTCCTTTCAGCACCCATGAACCTGAAAATAAACGCATTAAACCACTCAAGTACTAACGAATAACTCAGAAATTATAAAGAAGTTATTATTTTAAGTGTATAGCTATATACATATATTTGACTTTGTGCTTCCCAATCAACATCGAATTAATTAAAACATCAGTTACTGTTATGAAAATAAGATAGGATCAATATTAAGTGGAATACGGAATCAAGTAAAGTGCAATTCATTAATATTCACTTGATGACTATCAATACTTTATTCTAATACAGTGAACTTTTTATTTTCACCAGTATTAAAATATCCCACAAATATTACACATATTCATACATAGAAAACAGTGCAATAAAAGTTCACACAGCTTACGAAACAGTTTTTCTAGCTGTAGACATAAAGTTTTTCACAGGAATGTATTACTTTTAATGCAATTTCAATTGTAACTAAATTTTAGTTTTATGAAAATAATATGATCAGACCATATAACGACAATATATACTGAATCTCTACGCTTTCTAGTCGATTTCATTATATAAATTGCTGGTAAACCATTTTGCGAGTTGGGGTTCCGGATTCTATGCAAACACGCGTTGACCTGAATGTAGCTCGCCTGTCACACTCCTCACCAAATGCGTCAACAGCTGCAAGACGCTTGGACCACACTATATTTCGCTATTTGGTGCCATGGAAGTAATCATTCAAATTATTGGGTAAGTTTGTGGAATGACGCCAGTAAATTACAAAAATCTGTCATAATTTCAAACGTTTTGATGAAACATTCGTGAAAATATTTTAAGATTATTATCTAAGCTTTATACAAACATTTAATGATAAGTCTACACAAAAGTAGTAATTAAAAGTGTTTCACTTATTTCCAAATTTTACCATACCATGGCTTTACTTACAGATATGTAGGGTAATAACTTATTATCCATATATTAAGAAAGAAAATAACTCCTATCATCAAAAAATTAGTGAAAGCAACACGAACATCTATTCCATACTCAGTAATTGTTAGACTACAAATTAAAAACAATGGCCTACTTCTAAGACTAGTGGCAGCAAGATTAGCCGTTACCTATATAGAACCATTGCCCAGTGATAAAGACAAAATGTTCCTGCTGGCAAACAATTGAACGATAAAAAAAACTGACGTACTTTAAGGATGGGGAAACGGTATAGATCCTACAAACTTACCGACTTATGACAACGTTATTAACAAAGCCCATAAATAGCCTTACTAAAAAAGAGATTAATGGAAAGAACATATAAAAATTTACCTCAATATTATGTTCTTTCTATCTCACTACCAGTTACACTAAAATAACTGCTGCAATTGATAAGAAATAAATGTTCACTATAAATAAAATATATTTGAATAAACGTTTCTTATCTATAGAGGTAATACAACACTAATATTTATACTTGCCTGCGGAAAAAATAAAATTGATAAGTTCCACATTAAACAAAGTAAACATTTCCTACATATTTTTATAAGGATGTGGGCTAATTCAACAAAGAAATCTACACGTAGGCCCTAATTCATTAATTACATTTAACCCACTTTTATAAATACGTAGGCTACAGTGGTGTAATTGCTCGACACACACGAAATTACGTTTCTTTTCGGATGACATTGAGTTTTTTTTTTATTATTGACAAGACAAAAATATATGGTATGGAAATATAACGACGATTAAGAATAAATAAACATTGACAGTGTCAGTAAGTGTTTTACAGCAGAATTACTTACAGATGGTAGCTAATATTTAAGGGAGCTGGAAACTACATGTCATAATTCTAATGGCGTTATTATCCTCCTGACATTATTCCAAGAACTGACCGTGCCATAAGTGCATCACATTTTCAAATGTTCTTTATTCAACTTACCTCTCAAAAAACTCCGACTTCACGGAACCATCCCATCTACGAAAAATCGTGTCTGCGTTAATTACGCGGATGTTCATGCTTTCTGAAATGAAAATATCACATTAATTAGTCAATATCCTTTCGTAACTGCACCTAATTGAAAAACGCCTATATATTATATTGGGAAATAGTTTATTTTTACCTCTTCACAAAAAGCTAACCTACAGAACGATTAACGTTGTCATGCAGTAAAGTTTAACGATGCATATACTTTTCCCCCTGTGTGGATGAACCACTTAATTTGTCACACATATTCGTTCCAAATCATCGAAAAATTAGCTTAGACTGCAGGTAGATATATAACTTAATCACACGTGGCGTTTGGAAGAAATATAAAACTGTAACAGTTTCATAATTTATTTATTACAGTTTACGGAATTGCCCACGCGAAAAAATATAAATCTGCTAAGTGTTACTCTCTGAGATTATCACCGCAAACTGTCAAGCCTGATAAATAATTCTTCGCTGTTTTACGTGTTAACCCTACCGTACATTTGAAACACTAATATATTATTATGGACCACAGTGGTTACATCAAAAAATTTCATCCCTAGTCATATTACATACTAATAACCCGTGGATTCACTCTGTACAATAACGCCTATGAAGGCTCTGCCACTTTACTGTGCGGTTGCCCAGCCCGAACAACCTGAGAACTTCTTAGAGGTGGCATAGCGCAGACTCATGAAGTCATGATGACAATGTATAAGTTTTCCGGAATAAATTAACTACATAACATTTGCTAAAAGAGAGCTTATCAAGCAACCGTTATTCCCTTCAATTGCATATTTTCAACTGGCGGTACTATTCCCGGGGAAAAACATTTTTCAGTCAAGGCATACATATTGTACATAGCACTTTGTCAATATACTGTTTCATTTAGGACATATAATATCCCCTAAACATACGGGCCAGTTGCTGTTGTGTTATCACAGTAATCTGACCTAGTCTTTCCTTGGATACTGTACGTTACATGCATAAACGGAAGCACAAGTATGGGTTATAAAATGATTTCTCCCCCTCCCCCCCCCCCCCCAAAAAAAAGAACAAAACTAAACAGTACCAAATTTTCCACTATGTGGCGTAAACATTCCACGAATCGTGAATATTAATCAAATATTTCTTCTCTGATTTGGTCTCCTAGTCAAAGCTTGTGTAGATATTATGTTTTTTTTTTAAATTGAAATTTGTTGCCGAATATTCATTGATAATGTAAATTATATGTGTCTTAAAATTTAGCAGTTGCATGTTTAAACTGTTTCACTTCATGATTATTATTTCAACTTAATGGCTCCTAATGTCTGGCTTGCCAAATAGCTCCGCTGTCAGTTAATGGTACCAATTGGTTTCAAATGCCGGAGAAGTAAATATTCAAAATTTACGGTAGACCAAATCAACATTACCAAAAATTTTTCTATGTCATGCTTCGTCCTAAAAATACGATGCTTTTTGAAGGAAAAAAACAGGATCCCCAGGTAGAATATGACCTGCGGTGCTCTGCATGTGGCAGTTGAGCCACTCGCGGTACAGCTCCTGCCTGCTGCCCGGCTGGAAGCGTGGCACAGGGGGCAGCAGCATCACTGCCTCTCCTGCAGCATCCGGAGGAGGATTTTAAAATCCCTCGCCGCATAGTCAGATCGGATGCCCTTCTGTAATACCACATTATTTCATTTTCACAGTTACATTTAAAACTTAATAAAAGGCACCAAAACTATTTGAAAAACAAATTACATACATAACGTATACGTAGTCATGTGTGACAAATATTACATATATTAGTACTTTTTCTTCGTCGAATATGGTAAAAAACAGCCCGGAGAAACATTTCAAAGTAATATCAGGTATACGAGGTGCGGAAGATTACAAAAAAAAATTAAAGTGATATGCAATACATTCAGATTACCGCTAATGTTTGTTTTTTGTTACAAACATAGAACCATAACAAAATTCTCAAACTGATTATAGAGACATTTATACAGTTAACTGACTTAAAGAACCTCGTGTAATATGCCTACCGCCTTTCAATGGTAATTCGGTGTCTAATTGGCGGGGTAGTGCTGTGCCAAAGCAATTGGTTATTTTCACTTCAGTTGGCATACTGGTCACCTACCGATTACCATTGTACTGTCAACCTATAGCAGAGCTATCGACCGTTGCAAATGACAAGAACCAATATAATACACTATTGAGATGTGCAGGCTAATTTACAAATGGAAAGTTAAAGAATTAAAAACCATTAACATCTTACTCAAATTTGTATGTTAGTGACTATAGTTGCTAACGAGTCACGTTAATGTGGCTGCGACTCTGCTCAGATCCTATCACTAAATGAATCAAATATATTACCACTGAGTCGTATTTGTGCGATACTTAAGTCATAATAATATCAGGAAAAAAACCATAGTAATATTACAACATGGTGAAAAACCATGTTATACTAGCTCGCGGTCGGCAGCGATGTAATAATCGAACTACAAAACAGTTCATCTCATAGCCTCAACTACATTCAGTTGCAGGGAAAATGTAATATATGAGTATATATGACGACCCTACTGTGATACTTTGAACAGTCTACAGTTTTGTCAAGATTATAACTCATAATATTCTTCTGTTAATCAAAAAAAACATATGAGTGACTAACATTCCCCCAAAATATTCAATTCAAGTTATGTGCGCAATTATTTGCTTATTAATGTATTAAAAATTAATATATGCCTTTAAAGTGAGGCTGAAACTGCAAACAGAGTTCAAACAAATGTAATTTACGCAAAACAAAGCTTACAAAGGTATCGACACCCGAGGTTTTTACTAAATTAATAAGGATAGTTCGTAGCTGGTTTTTGCATTTATTGGAAGTTTAATTCCTCGTAAAACAGGGAACGGTACTAATTACTGAAATAAAGCTTAGCAGATATTTAAAAAAATTTCACTCGAAATAAAGGTCGATTAACTTTGATGCGCTTTGTATAACTGGGTGTCCGGTAATTTTTGGGCATAGATATAATGGGGTGCAAGGAATGCTGAAACAAGTATTTTTTGTTAAGGAATATCAGTTCTGAAACACAACCTCTGCAAAGTTACAAACGGAAAGGTCCATGAAAATTTTAATTGCACGCGCATCTATGTGCAACTACCATGCAACGTAACAAACATACTTAACAAGGAGTATAGTAAGAAGATACACATGATTGTGTGAGTGCTAATTCATAGAACTGAAGGCATGGTATTCAGCAAAGCGTTTTGCTGGCGGAACTTGACAATCTTGACTGAAGCCCGATTTAAAAGTATTTCCTTACATGGAATTGCTGCAAACACCCTGGCAATAAGTATTAAATGATATGTGTTGCATTTAAGTGACTAAGAAAAGTAAGAACAATTTATTATTAGGCTACCATTACTCTATGTACATTATTAATCAAATTATGTACTCTAACGATTTGGCGTATCTAACGTTATACAGTATAATTGTGTAATTTTTTTTATTTCTTGTAACAAAGTAATACATATTATTTTGTTAGTCATTTATATATATGTATGCTCCTTTTAACTCCAACGTATTCACGCGAAGTGCGCGCTTAACTTGAGCAAGCTATCTTATGAGTGCCTTCATCCAGAGGCATTAAATAACATCGCCTTATCACGATATGTACTTACCAGCACATCGTTCAGTCCCACCATCAAAAAAACGCGTGCTTTTTGAAACAACGATTTGTTGTGTTTTATTTTTTGTACACACAATTTCACTGTTGCCCCTCCAGTGCAGTTGTGATACATCTGCTTGCCTCTCTCTGGAAAAGTAGAAAGTACATTATATATAAAATTACTTATAGCTCTTGCAAATTGACTTAACCATAAGTTAGGTACATAAAGAATTGATATCTTTTTCAAAAGTTGCATATAATTTTGGTAGAATTTGTATACTTGTATTTCTCCCATGGTAACTAGGTAGGTACTTCATTCAAACCTACAATTTAATTTTACTCAGATTTCAAGAGATATTGCCACAATGATTGCCATGTCCAGTGTCGATATGAATTTAAATCTGATATTTCTTCCTGATAACTGGTCAGAATATCGTTAGATAAGATGGTTCATATAATTATAGATAAAGGACGTAGGTAAACGTTTTGCGAAATCAAAGTACAACTAAAAGTATTAATGACATGTAACTGTATGTATGAAATTGTAATGAATGCCTTTCAACAGGCATGTAACACAATTTTTAAATAAAATTAATTTATTACGTTTAATTTTATTGTTTAAATGATAAATTAGAAGTAGCAATACATATATTACGACTTTGCGTATATAATAATGTATGGTTCAGATAAAATAACCTGCACTGCAAGCGCGCCTGTATGCGTGGCAGCGGCAGGGACAGGAGGCTTTCCCTAGGCCTTTTCTTTATTTTGACTTGACGTCTAATAAATCGATGAACGCCGGCTGCACGCACGAAAAAGTGTCCCGTTACGCACATTGTTCCGTTACGCTGTGTCTCGTTACGCTCATTGTACGCTTGCGCCGCATCTATCTCTCTTCCACTCGATTGGAACAACCATCGATTTGACTTCATCGAGAAACATTAAACTTGAAACACTCCCATTCGTTTCCTACTTTTCCTATCATCGTCCTATCCTTAACAGAATAACACAGATTGGAAGTATTTAAATAGCAAACTTGTATAAATGTTATAGTTAAAATAATCTCTTCGTTAAAGTAATAAACATATTTGAATTAATGAGTGCAAAAGAAGGTAAATTTATCAATCAAATTGTAGATTTCGTTTCACTTCTTCTTTTTATCCATACAAAATAGTGATAATTCAATAACAATGATTCAATTTTATTTATAAAAGTATGCAATTATTTCATCAATGTTTTGTTATGACGTTGTCACGTTAAACTATCGTCCGTAAACCGACTTTACAGAAAACCAATTTTTTAAATTAAAAAGAGTTTATTAATGTTTCGTCTTTACTAACTTACAGACAAAACCAAAACAATCTCGCGAAATGTCACAGAAATGTCCTGTTCGTACGTGGAGTACAAATGTTCAAGATCTGTTAGAGAAGACTTAACAATAAAAAGTGATGTAAATAGCTCCTCCTGAAAATCATTCATGCTGCCACCCCTAAACGACTGGGCTTTAAATACACACATTGTAATATAAGAGAGAAAAAAATATTTCTCGCAAAAAAATACTTAGATTCTTACACCTCCATGGTTTTTGCTGCGAAATAATGGGTACTGATATTTATTTCATTTACTTTGCCTATTCACCACATTTTGGAAGCACTAAAAAAAGACAAGACTCGATAATAATTATAATATCACAATTACTAAGCCAAAAGTTAGTTTATTTATTTTTTATTACACTGTCACGCCAAAAATAAAGAACTCTTTAAGGGAATGGCACATCCTTGAGTCTACTTACTGTTAACGTCAATTCGGACTGGAAATCCTTGGCAGCTCTCTATATATCTGCCGAGGCGCACGAACATGGACGAGCCCAGCAGGTTGTAACCCATGAAGGTTCTGGCATCCTAAAATAGTCGTTACATACACTAAAACAATTCAGTGTTATTGTACATACCGATTTAAAAAAATATATATACATATTGTATTGTAATTGACACGAAATACAATTACTAAATTGCTGTAGTTGTGAACTTATGAATACGGCAAAGAACTTTTTAAATTATGAGTTTCTTTGTGTGCTCGAACAGGCCTAGAGCTGAGTTTATCAAAGTGAACTTCCAGTAGCCGCGTCTCTTGAAGAGACAATTTTTTTAATATTCATTTCAATGTTAAAAGAAATAAAACATAGCGTCAACCCAGAAAATTGTTGCGGAGATATCTTTACTAAGTGATAAATTTTTAAAATTTATTTTTGTTTTCTTAAATATATAAAACTTGTGCTGACAAGCCTTAATTGTAGGCTTGTTTATACATTTTTTTAAAAGCAATACACATTAGTACACGTACTGTGATACTACATCAGATCATAAAACACTGAATCTTTAATTTAAATAATTTATTTATGTTTTCAGTATTTGTTAACATTTTTATTTGTGCCAAATTTATATATCTTTCATGTTAATTAACTTCTATATTTGTTTTGGATATTTCTTTGAGCTTTGAAACCTTTCTCTATGTTAATAATGTTAAATGTAATATATTTTAAATGCTTAATTCAAGGCCGGTGATTGGCCGATAGATCAGCGGATCTTTTAAATACATTATTGTTAGAGACGCTATTAATTTTTGGAAGATAAGAAAAAAACTTCGGGGTGCCATATTGTGGCTTGGGTGTGTTGTCGCGTCGGGCCTTGCCGACGTGACATTTTAAATATTATATAGCATCGCTACGTCTCTCGTATTGGCGAGAAAAATACGCCCCGAGCTTCCGTGAAGCTCTGAGAGTATTGGTTATATTGGGGCTCTATCTGAAAACCATATATCGTCAAATCATCAGGTATGACTATATGCTATGTTAAATACTGAACTGCCGCGTCACCGAATCATAGCACGAATTGTGTTAGTGACCATCTGCTGTCTGATTAAGCTAATTGTTTTAAGTCAATCGTCTTTGAATCATATTAAAGCCTCTAGTTTTCTTGGAATTATGGCACAATTAATGTTTTGTATGACTTCACTCATAGGTCCTGAAAGATTTTGAATTTCATGCGAACCGACGAATACTGAACTAGCTAAATTATTTTTTTTAATCTCCTAACCAATGAACTTTTGTATCTGTTGTGCCCAACGTTATTTTATTAGCTAAATAATATGTTGTTTTCCTTTTATTCACAAGTGTAAGCAACCTGGTTTGTAATTTATTTTTTTATGTTAAATAATAAACATATAATTAGTATTAAACTTATTCTTCTATGTAATAAATAATTTAGTTGGGTAACTTGGGGTACTGGCGCCCATTATAGATTCAGAAGCGCGTGACAGAGAGAATTATTAATCTGTAACTGTAAAGTGGCTCATTTATTGCCATAGTAAAGCGGGTACACTTCCACAGGGGGCATTACAGTACACAATCCATATCGTTAAATTGTTGAAGATATCATTGATTACTTTTGGAGTACATGTTGGTGACTGCTGGATGTAACAAGTAAATAAAGAATGTGTCGCATAAAATCATATTCATTGAAAATATTTCTTAGATTTACCATACATATTGAATTATATAATCACCTACGTCATCATAAATTCAACATAAACCAATTTTAATATTTTATGTACGTCAAAAAATGATAGAATATATTAAAAAATCATGTAATGCTTCGTATTGCACACACATGTTGATTTATATAAAACAATAAATATATACAAGTATCTATTAATTAGCTTATCATGACATCATCCAATTGAAATGTATATTTGCCAACATACGTCTTTCCGCAAATTATTATGACACATTTTTTTTCCTACCTAACGGTAGGCCTACAGCCAAGTGTTAGCAGGTAGAAAACTCTCACGTCACAGAAAATCTCCTAGACCTAATTCCTGAAATGTTTGTTTGTTAAGCACTTTTCACAATGGTGGGGAATTCATATAAATAATGTTGAATGGCTGTTGCAGGTTTGCAGAAACTCATAAAGATGTGATATTAACTTGTTATTTACATGTCTGAGAGTATATCACTCCAAAAAATAATGTGTAGGCCTATTTTATACTCAAAATGTGAGTAGCAGCGGAGTCTCCATCTATGTCAGTATAATTTTACACCTACATATGTTGATGTATTATTTCTCTGCTGCTCAGGTAAATAACATCAAATTGCCATGGTTTTATAAAGATGTCATAGCTGTTAGTGTATTTTTATTCGTAATAAATATATATATATTTTCATAAGCATGCATGTGCATGTTCACCTCAACTGTCAGTTAATTGGACTTCATCGTTGAGTGAATTTCACTAACAATGAACATATTAAATCATAGTTCTTCCAAATATACTGTATAGCTTACTTTGTTATGTAGTTTCTGGCTGCCAACGGCCAATTTGTGCCTCAGAACAATGTGTAATTTCATCACCTTTAATTAATTATACTATGTATTGTAAACCTTCAACTGTTTGCGACAACTGGCGGCATATCGAATTCGTTATAAATGCACACTTCTTCGTCCAAACCAATAAATATATAAAGTTATTGGAGTACTATTATCCTAATATAATGCACATTAAATGAGGTTTAGCACTATTAATTGGAAAAATTAATTTTGCTATTTTTTGTAGTATCTATACTTATACGGACAAATATTTTACACAATAACACGGTCGTAGCCCGTTTAAACCTTAAAGTATATATCAAAGTTTAAAAGATGTTCATTCGTGTAGTTTTACTGAAGCCTATTGCACAATTTGCTGTTCTAAAACATTTATGTAATTTACATTACCAAAAAAATTACAACACCTCTGCGTATGTAAGTTTACGATTTTTTTTGTACTGAGTAGGTGTGTGTGTGTGTGTGTATGTATGTGCATGCATGTATTATTAATGATGTTGAATGTACCTAACGTGGTGATTTAGGGTGTAATCGTATCTGAATAATCCAAAATTTAATTGTATGATCTTACTTAATAGTGGAACATTGGGAATTAAAGAGGTTGAGATTATTTACAGTTTCAAGACATTAAATTGGGTTTCGGTTTATTTAAAAACATTATTCAATTAAAACTTTGATATTTTTAAGTGACAAAATTTACAAGCATAAAAAGCAAAATTATCACGTTTCCAGCCTTACCGCTATGAATATTTCTAGTAGTATCATGAAAAAAGTTACTAGAAATTAACAAACTCAGGCTATGTCAACTGGCTAGTATCAAACGAAAAGGAAATATGTAAAAATCTTAATAATATTTCATCCATCCTCATGCAATGTATTTTGCACTCGTCTAAATTAGGTATGGTGTTATTGGTGTTCCTTATACATTTCAAAATTATTCAATATTTCTTATTTGTATGGTTTAGAGACACAATGTGACATTTGTTGTATGTTTCGGTCTACGGGTTCAAAGAAGAACGGAACCGTTATAGCTGATATGCCCTTATATTGTGTACTATATAGTCTACAAATACCCCAAAAATTTCCGTGGTAGAAGGCGTACAGCACTCCTTTTAAGGCACCGAAGGAGAATACAAGACTGTTCTTGGCAGCCGTTTATGTGTAAGTGTAATATTTGTAACCACATAAAACAAATCTGCTGCATTCATGGTATTAATTCTTGTATTTTTTAACGTTATTAACATTAAATTGTTTAATATTATATAGTCGTGCCAAAATCTGGATTTCATTCCTTAAAATATTATTTTAACATTGTGGTTTATAAGTTTTTAAAGTATTATTTTTGAATAATGGTGAAAAGTACTGTCGTTAAGTGTAAAAGAAGGCTTACAGCCTGAACGTCGCGACTACGTATATATGAATATATATCAGATGTAGTACCTTGCGTTGCCCGGGCTGAACAAAGAGTGCAACGTCATGTGTTGACGAAGTTCTCAAATCAACCTTTATTAACTCCGTTAGTTCGCTAGCAGATTGGGTAACAAACATCCAAACTTTCGCTTTTATAGTACAGGGTTAGCATAAATGATTCATTCGTTTTGAAAAGGCTATATTTTCAAAAGTAGGACATGTACACACATGGAAGCTATATGAAAAGAACCACAAACTCACAAATTTCATATTGTGTGTTCCAGGTGGCAGCACTAGTACATTATCTTTCCGATTGGGTGTGTGGCAGTACAAAGGTAGTATCGGTCGAAAATGGAGGGACAGCACGAAAAGAGTTTTTGTGTGCTTGAATATGCCAGATGTTCGTCTGTCATAGCTGTGCAACGCGCTTACAGAAGAGAGTATGGAAAAGAACCACCATGTAAACAAAGCATTTTGCGGTGGTATCGGCAATTCAAGGACACTGGTTGCTTGTGTAAAGGGAAAAGCACTGGTCGACCAAGAGTGCCAGAAGAAACAGTGGAGAGAGTGAGGGATAGTTTCTTGCGTAGCCCAAAAAAATCAACTGCCCGCGCAAGCCGTGAACTTGGAATACCACAAAAAACTGTGTGGAAGATTCTGCGTCAATGTTTGCATTTCAAACCGTACCGTGTGCAGCTTCTGCAACAATTAAAGCCGCAGGATTATGCCCGTCGACTAGAATTTTGCTTCACCATGCAGGAAGAATTGGAGGACGAGGATTTCGCCACCAAGTTGATATTCAGCGATGAAGCAACTTTTCACTTATCTGGGAAAGTGAATCGTCATAATGTGCGTGTCTGGGGCAGCGAGAATCCACATGCAGTCGTGACAGTTGAAAGAGATTCGCCAAAGGTGAATGTTTTCTGTGCAGTGTCATTAACAAAGGTGTATGGGCCATTTGTCTTCGCTGAGCGAACTGTGACCGGTACATGTTACCTGGATATGTTGCAGTTGTGGTTGTTCCCGCAACTCAGTGCTGACTTAAGGGACTTTGTTTTCCAACAAGACGGGGCACCCCCTCATTGGTACATCCCAGTTCGTGACTACCTAAACAATGAACTTCCGCATCGCTGGATTGGGCGTATGTGTGAGGATGACCAAGCTTTGTTCCCCTGGCCTCCCAGATCTCCAGATTTAACGCCCTGCGACTTTTTCCTGTGGGGATACGTTAAAGACATTGTCTACGTACCCCCCCTACCGCAATCCTTAGTTGAGCTCAAAGAACGCATCAGTGCTGCAGTGCAGACCATTGACAGGACTATGCTACAAAATGTATGGAATGAGCTCGAGTATCGTCTGGATGTGTGTCGTGTAACCAAAGGGGCACATATCGAACATTTGTAGGGGTGTAAAAACTTGGTGAGTTTGTGTTTCTTTTCATATAGCTTCCATGTGTGTACATGTCCTACTTTTGAAAATATAGCCTTTTCAAAACGAATGAATCATTTATGATAACCCTGTATATATATTATTATTATTATTATTATTATTATGCACATATAATAAACATTCAATAACGAACACAAACTAATCACAAAACCAACAACAAAATCCGAAATACTAAGCAAAATTTCTAATGATGGGGGGGGGGGGGGGGTTGCGTGGATAATTTACACGTACGGGCAGAAGATAATATATCATACAATGTTGTATATTTTTTTTATATTAACTTGAAATATGTGCGTCTAAAAAAAATTATATATATATTTTTTTGCTATTATACCATATGAAATACCTACGGGTGAAGTTTTTTTATCCCATTAATTTATTTTCTACTGACACATTTTTCATTTCTCTCTAAACCCAATTCTGAAATCGAGGGTAGAAGCTAGATCTTACATGGATTTATAAGTCGTTAAGTTGGGGATTAGAAGTCTCATGTATTTATCCAGGTTATTTATTTATTTATTTATTCATTTATCGTCTTTATTGGTGGCGAAGTTAAGGCGGTACGCCTTTTCTTACACTTAACCACTTTTCTGCAATTACATCAAAGAGTTGAATATTAAAAATTAAGCATGATATAAGCAGATGTTGACTAAATATTAAAAGAACAAATTAAAATTTTAGCTTAATGTCCAAATATGAACTATTACAAAAGATTCAACCATAACTAATTTTAAGTAATTAAAAACTAAGCATAGACATACATAAAAAGGAAAGTAATTAAACATACAGCAAATAGTATCAAAACCGGAAAGAAAAAAAATAGGTGCTACTACATTAAAATCAGTCACTCGCACATTCACACACAGAATCAAGCAGCGGCGAAGTGGTCATGGTAAGCAGTTGTTACAAAGACGTTTTTTTCAGCCTGTACTTAAAGGAAGCTAGATTTTTTGTTTGCCTTGTCGCTTGGTCTAATTTATTCCAGAGCCTGCTACTCACGGTTGCAAAAGATCCCGACAGACATTTGGATGAGTGCACTGGGATAGATAGTATTGGGTTGCGTGTGGATCGCGTGTCATGGCTATGGTAACTATGTAGGTAATTAATACTGGCTGACATATAATGAGGTGTTACCTGCTGCAGCACCTTATAAGCAAGGATAAGTATGTGCATTTTGCGTCTTTGTGCGAGAGTGAGCCATTTTAGCTGCTGATAGTACTGGGTTAGATGATCACGTAATTTAAGGTTAAAAATGTATCTTACGCAACAGTTTTGGAGCTTCTGTAGTCGCTTAGCTAGTTTATCAGTTAGATCAGGAAAGAGGACATCGCAGTAATCAAAGTGAGGCATAATTAATGTTTGAACAAGCATGGTTTTAATACTAAGTGGAAGCAAATTTTTTAACCGTCGTAAGCAGTGAAGGGGAAAATGTACCTTCTTACATATTTGCATTATCTGTGTGTTGAATTTCATCAAAATCCGTTCAACAGTTTTTGCTTCATTGAGTAACAAACATTTAACAACCTTATGTTGGTTAAACACGATTGGGTAACAACTTATTTTCCTCGTGTATACTGTACTACCCAATAAACCCGCGTCATTATTTTTGGCTCCATCTATAGTTTAACCAAAACAAAACGGTTCAGAGTGCTCATTGTTCAATAATAAAGTCACATTCTTTTGCGGGTTATACGTGATTGGGTAGCCACTTAGCCAATAACCCGCGGCTTTGCCTGCGCAGTTTCAGAGTATTGCTAATATTTTACCATTGTAAGAAAAGTATGTAATTTATTCCAAACATTGTTACTAAAGGATCGGTCACAGCAATTTGTCAAGTGTACAAGAAATTTTAATTCGTTACAAAACCTTAAGTCGTTCATGCGTAAGCCGTGGTAAAATTTTCGGTATAGATTAAATACTACCGGGTTTTATAAAATGCTTTTCCTCGCGACTTCGTGTGCGTGGACTTCAGAATTAGATCTACAGAGGAATGAATGAACAGGTAAAATGAATTATAAAATCATATAGATAAGTCTGATTCCTATTGCAATATCGCGCTTCATCGACATGGTAGAGTTGCAGAATTTATATTGGTTCTTGGCATTCATAATTTAATACTATGTATTTGTATTAACAGCATTATATTAAGGTTTTTTTTTTGGCCACTATGTATACGTTTTGGACGCTCTACACTCTAAGACAACCAACACAGAGTTGGCCATAGGCTTTGGGGGCCGAAACGAATTCCTGTCACTTGCAATGTTCGGTAACATAGTTATGCGTAGTAAAAAAAAAACGAAGGTCCTGAACTATACATAAAAACGGTAACAGAATTAATATCTGGTCGTGATGTTAAGTTCACCCATCACAAGAATTGGCGCATGAGGTTCATTCCAGAAGGCTGGAACCGGATGTTATGCTGTTAGCAGTGAAAAACCACGATTGGCAAAAGAGACCCTTGCTCGACCTGCAGTGCCGAGGGGATCGGGTCTCGGTCCAACGTGAACCCACAGGCTCGATTTACAAGTGCCGCCTGTCAGAATGCGGGAGGCGGCGCGCCCCCAGGCTTACAACCCCCCGAGGAGGCTCAAGTACCTGGGAGGGATCGCAAGAAGGGGCCGCTGACCGCACACACGCGGCACCGGCGCGTTTGGCCACGGAGCGATACGTGCCTCCGGCGCGCCTTGCTTATTACTACCCCTCCCCCCAACCGAGCCAGCACCGGCAACTCATCTGAGCCACCGAAGAGAGTCCAGGAAACAAACACCAAAACAGGGACAAACCTGTGAAAAAGTCGTTCGGAGCTGAATTTTTGCACAGTGGTAGAGTCAACTATGTTAAATGACATACGGGACGTTTACCGATGTATATCTTGCGCGTATCGCCGATAACGTGCAGTTAAGTCCTAGAAGAAAGTGATTTACAGCAGTACATTAAAATGCTTCCCATTTACGCAGGTTTAAACGTAGACTCTACGTAGAAACGCTATTCGACAAAAAAATATGTTATATATATATATATATATATATATATATAATCAATGTTAAACAATAAAGGTGAAACAAAAGTCGATAAAGTTCTTGATTATGTTTTTTGAATCAGTCACTGAAATAAAAGTATGGTTTACATACAAATCAAAAGCCTTACGTGAAAATCATCTTTATAAAAATTGTGCTTACTCATTCGGCTTTAATTAAACATCTAACTATATAAAAAATATTAGGTAGTCTTTTCGTCGTGTAAATAAATAATTAAGCTTTTATTTTTAACTTGACTAAAATATGTTTTGAATGGGAAAACGGAATCACAAATGAGCTTTCAAGTTATAACTTTATGGATCCGACATAGACGTCACATTGAATATGCGACAGGATTTTATACGAGATCATGTTTCCAGTATGTATAATTTCAAAAAATTGGTTGTCTGTAAAGTCTGTTTACGGACGATAGTTTAACGTTACGTCATAACAAAACATTGATGAAATGATTGCATACTTTCATGAATAAAATTGAATCATTTTTATTGAATTATCACTATTTTGTATGGATACAAAGAAGGATTGAAATGAAATCTAAAATTTAATTGATAAATATAAATTTTATTTGCACTAATTAATTCAAATATGTTTATTACTTTAACGAACAGATTATTTTAACTATAACTTTTTGAATGAAAGTGATCGTTTAATTGGAATGTGCAATTGGCTCCATAAAATAGTTTATTCCCTTGCACGTCGGTTAGGCGGTTCAACTTGATATTAAAATTTCTAAATATTTTTTAAATTCTCTTTTATGTTTCTTTTTGATTATTGCTCTTTATTTTGGAAGAATGGACATATGGAAAAATAACAAAAAATTAATAAATATTAAAATAGTTTAGTTAAAGTACTAAATTTAAAAGCTACTTTTGAAAAGCCCGCCTTAACCTATTTAATATAATAGTAGATTCATAGGCCAATTGAGTGGAAGATAGATAAATGCGGCGCAAGCGTACAATGAGCATAACGGGACACAGCGTAACGGGACAATGTGCGTAACGGGACACTTTTCCGTGCGTGCAGCCTGCGTTCATCGATTTATTAGACGTTGTCACGTCAAAAAAAAAAACAATTTATAATTACTTGCTACTTAAATTTATAACAATCCTAAGCAACGAATAGGTATAACATGATAGTTATTGACATGTGTTATCCCGTTAGTAACGTATTATTTTTATATTTTATCCTTGCTGCGTGGTCTATTTAAAACCAAACACTAAGAGTTTTCATAGGGCCAATAAGGTTTGTATTTCTTACCGTACAAAATTAATTAAGGGCATGAATTTTCGTGGAGGGTTACAATAAATTATCATGTAGGACTTAACAGCACGTTTGGTGTAACGAACAAGGTTTACGGAGGTAAACTATTCACATGTTAATAGAAAAAAGATGATATTACTACTGTGTCAAATTTCAGTTTGGGGTAAATTTACCAGATATTACAAAACCTTTATTTCATGGAAGCGAAAGTCACCCCAGCCCTTGCGGCCGTGGCACTGTCTCAGTACGTACACGACACTGCTACGCTCAGAACGCTCTAGCAATTAAATCAATTACACAAGCCTATTAAAAAATGTATCACTTTAATGTTTAATAAATGTGCAACAACTTTTGACAAAGTGATTATTTCGTCGGACCCATTATTTTTGTGTGTATCGTGTTTTCATTTCCTTGATTGTGATTAGAATTTTTTTTCTTACTTCAACTATTTATCTCATGTCTTTAATATTGAAATTTGAAACATGTTTCAACCCAAATGTGTGAAACAGCGTTTCTTGATTATTTTGGCGTATTTATGGAGAGTCTATGTTAAACAATGCGTAAATGGGAAGCATTTTCATGGCCTGCTGTGAATCTCTATCTTGTAGGACTTGTTTTCGGTGATACGCACAAGGTCTACAGCGGTAAACTTTCGGTATGTTATTTAGCATAGTTTACTCTACCATTGTGTAAAAGTCAGCTTTGGGCAAATTTCTCACAGGTTGAAACCTTTGTTTCTTGAGTGTCCATTATCCTACTGCGGTGCTCCGGTCGCAGCAAACCGGCGGACGTACCATACAGGCGCGCTTGATGGCCTACAATCAAGCTTAATGTAATTATGTCTGTTTTCGGAACAGAAAATATTGCTGGCCACTGTTTTTGCTCCTTTTCTAAGAACTGTTTCCCCACATTCACCCTTTCCCCTCTTACTGTAAAACTCAGGCTTGCAAGCAGCTTATCACTAGATGTTGGTTCTTTCTGCGGACCTCTGAACCTTACTCGATCATCAGTTCCTTACTCGATCATCAGTTCCTTACTCGATCATCAGTTATAAGTCTGTACACTTGCCGGGAAGCGCCACTTGCCGGGAAATTTCTCAATAAGTCTGACGCAAATGGTAATAACTATAAACATTGCATATATATATATATATATATATATATATATATATATATATGTAACGTGTAAAGTTTTCCGCGTTTAATTAATTTTAAATTTTCTTCACCGTCCGTTCCAGTGGTTAGCAATGGCTGCGCAATACTTAGACTTAGTCCCCATGTCCCCACTAGAGAGCACAAAATGTACGGTTGAGGAAAAACGTGGTTCAATGATGTAATACGTAGAGAAAGAATGAGGAAACTTCTCCCAGAATTTCTTGTCACCCAGCGGGTTGTCATGTTACCTAATGTGCTTATCACATGAACCGGATAGTCCCTGCTGAGATTATAACAAGTCCAGTATCAAAGTGTAGTTGCACTTGCGTTACAGCATGTGTTATTTTGATAATTTATAGAAGTTCCTAATTTATTTCAGTGATATATAGTTACCTTGAAGACATTAAATACCTTCATTTAACATTAAGGAAAAATATTTTGAACACTAAAATAACACAAACTTGAACTCACCATTTTATTATTCTTCGTCACTGCTACTTCAGAACTAAATTAAATAAGTATTGCGCTCAATTTATAGCCACAGGAAAAAGGAATGTACACGCAGGAAAACGGAACGTACAATACAACTTAAAATACTAAAATGTTTCAAATTTAAAACGTTAATTTTCAACAATGAAAATTCTTTTATACAAATTATGTGCAAAAAGTTCAATTTGCCGTTTAAGTCATTAGTTCCCTAGAGCGGTCTTGCTAATTGAGGCCTCAAAGTCACTTGGGCTACGCCATAGAGTGTAGCACTCGTAGATACGTCCAATAAACAACAATAGAGCATAAACATAAAAACGTAAACAAATAATAATAATAATTCAAAAATGTTATTTATAATAAAAACAATACACTTTCTGTGCACGGAATAGTCATGAAACGCCACAACCCGAAAGCAAGCCACTTGAATGTGTGACGTGAACTAATGCGTAACTATCGTCGTAGTACACATTTACCACGTAAGAGTGCGGGCCATCAAATGTAGTTAAATCAGCGCGTGTTGCATCCAATCGGCGAGATATGGATATTCGACTACGTGTGCACGCTCTATACGTGAAGCAACATAACCAAACATGAATGATGCCAAGAAGCGCTGGCTACATTTTATAAGCGGTACACCGCAGTGACGCAGACACATAGATAAAGGTTAAACCGTTTAAAAACATTTTTAAAAGAAAATTTACACATTATACAGCTTCGTATTTCCGTTAATTAAATAAGTAAAATAGTTGATTTCCGAATAAATATTAGATTTTTACTTTAAAATACACAGTTTTATACGGAAAAGATACTTACACAAAGCGCTCGGAATCTAATAGCGGGACCAAAAAATCATGCGATGTTTATGTGAGAAATTTTTTTATCCAAATTTTGATGCCCTAAAATATGGGTGCGACGTTTATGGGAGTGCGACGATTATGCGATAAAAGAGGGTAACACTATGCAATAATAACCAAACTTTATACTTGTGATTTACTGCATTTGTCATAGAAACTTTAAAGGGCCCCGTACACTGGTGAGTCTGGCTCGCCGAGCCTGGCTCGCAAGCCGGATTCTGTCATTTTTCACCACACACTTGAACGGGTATGGTTGAAAACCTCAGTTGCGAGATGAGTCTTTTGAACAAAGCTGTAGCGGCGGTCATAGTGTTAGATGAGTTTGGTGTATTTGTGAAAAAGAATAAGAAAAAGGAAATGTGGGCAAAGAATTGATTGCTAAATAGGGAGATATTTACTCATAAGTATTTGTTGGATTTTATTAGGAATGATAGCCCTGATGACTATCAAAACTACCCAAGGATGTCGGAAGAAAACTTTAACATATTATTGCAAAAGGTCAAATCATGTATAACAAAAAAATACCAAGTTGCGGAACACTGTCTCACCGGAGGAACGCCTCACAGCTACTCTTAGTTTTCTGGCTACCGGACAGTCGTTTGAAGACCTGAAATTCTCTACCATTATATCACCTCAAGCACTGGGTAGAATAATACCAGAGACCTGCAAGGCTATCTACAAAACTTTGAAAGAAGAATATTTGAAGGTGAGAAAATTCTAGTTTAAATTAAGAGAGATTTATTGATAAAAAAAATGTTGACTAAAACATGCAATAAAATAAGTTATTTGACGTTGTATCCATATTAATCTGAGATTGTAAATGATAGGTGGTTGTAGATGGTGTGGAGTAGTTTGATGTTGCCGGCGATGGTCCAGATTTCCAGTTACATGTATTCAGTATTGCCGTCACCCGACCTATGTGAAAGGCCCGGGGGGTACCTGACGGGCGCTACGGGCGTCGCGGTGCTCTTGTCGTCCGGAGGGGCGCCAGGCTAGCGGGCTGCTAGGCCGTTGGTGTTGGGTCGTGGGTACTCTGCCCCCGCGTGCCCCGCCAGGTACACGGCGTGAATCTACCCTGAATGGCTCTCCCTTGACTGTGAAGGCCGCTCGGCCGTGTGGAGGACGGGAGACTCCGGAAAATTAGTATACACGAGTTGGTGAGAATTACCTTTAATCTAGTTCCGCTACAAGACACTCTCACCAACACTTGACGACGTCTAGCCGTTACACAATTACCACAGAAAAAACATAGCACTACGCGACACTATTGGTTACCGCGGCAGTCTCGCGGGACGCGGGTCGATGCTCGCTGGAGACGGCCAGCGCCGAACATTAACGGGTGCAGGGGGTGCTCTATGAGCGGGCTCCTAAATTCGGCGAAACACTTACGTGAGTGATGAAGACGGTCGGGATAGGCCCGGTTCCGTAAAATACGCGCCGAGTCGACGTGGGCAGCTTATGAATTAATAAGAGGTTTAAATTTAAATATTTAGTGCAGAATAAAATGATCACAGAAAGAAAACTTGGATGCTGCCCACGGACACACGTCTGTTCCCGGCGCGGAGTGGTTCGAGACTGCCGGACATGGCCGCCTCGCAAGGAAGAGAAACTTTCTCTTCTTTGTGAGTCGGCGTCAAAAAACAGATATTAATTTAATTTACTATATTACCAGTTAAAACATGTTCCAGGTGCCCAATTAAAATGTAGCACCTGGTAATTGGGTGCTTAAGGCCTAACAATAGTTTTAATGTATTTAATTATTTAAAATGTGACATCAAGTTGGCGACTGTAAATTTACTACCATGTTGTCCCACTATGAATTGTTTTAGGGGGACTTCTCCTATTCCGACATTCACGGGCATTTTAATTAAGGCCAGTGGCCGCGGTGACTGTTAATTTGGTTTGTTGTCTATTGGGGTCACGCCCGAGGCGCTCGCCTGACTCAATCCGGCTGGGCAAGGGGCGCGCTCCGAAAACGGGATACGGTACTGGCGGTGCGGAGCACGGGCTTAAATGCCATGGTCGGTACGACGTCAAATGCCCCCCCCCAGTGGAAGCCCGACTCCGCCCCGTGTTCCCGCTCCCGCGGTACGACGACCCCCTAGCTCAGCCCGCACCCTTCGACACGCGATCCCATAGCGCGTGGCGCCGTAGCGCCGGCGGCGCGTGAGGTGCTGGCGCAGGCGGACGCCGCCTCGGTCGCTGCGTGGGCAGCTGGGCCGGGAGGCGGCGCCGCGGCGCGTGAGGTGCTGGCGCAGGCGGACGCCGCCTCGGTCGCTGCGTGGGCAGCTGGGCCGGGAGGCGGCGCCGCGGCACGTGAGGTGCTGGCGCAGGCGGACGCCGCCTCGGTCGCTGCGTGGGCAGCTGGGCCGGGAGGCGGCGCCGCGGCGCGTGAGGTGCTGGCGCAGGCGGACGCCGCCTCGGTCGCTGTGTGGGCAGCTGGGCCGGGATGCGGCACCGCGGCGCGTGAGGTGCTGCCGCAGGCGGACGCCGCCTCGGTCGCTGCGTGGGCAGCTGAGCGGGAGGCGGCACCGCGGCGTGTGATGTGTGGGGCGGCGTGACGAGACTGCCCAGGACGTACTCGGCCAGGTGGGCCGGGGGTCGGCGCCGGTCGGGGGCGCTCTCGCGGGCTACTCTCCGCGGGGCTCGTCGGGCCTTGCCATCCGTAGGGCTGGCGTTCCCGCTCGGGTATCAACGCCGGCCCGGGGTGGTGTTCTGGACGAACTCCCGCAGCCTCGCTGGTCTGCGTCGTGTCCGACGGTGACGTCCAGCCCCCTCCTCGTGCGGTTGTGTGACGGTGACAGTTGCGTCGACAAGGAAGGCCGCGTGTCCCCAACCACCTCTGGTCGGGCTTGGGGGCGATTCCTCTTCGTCCTCGTCTGGGTCGGATATGATGGGTTCGGGGCCAGGGGTCACTCTGGCGGGGTCGTCGGAGTCGTCCGCCGCAACTTCTGTCACCCGGCACCTGGCGTGGCGAGGCCGACCCCTTCTCCGCCGGCGCGGCGTGGTGTGAGTCTCCGTAGGTTCCTCATGCTATGGGGGCGGCTCGCTCTCGGGGGCCTCCCCTCGTGGCGGGTTTTCTGCGAGACAGGGTGCCTCGCCGGGGTCGTGGGGTGCGTCCGCGTCCAGTTCCCCGTCGCTGAGGTACTCGGGCTCGTCTGGAGCGGTGTCCTCGGCTTCCTCTCGCTGTTGCTCCAGTCCTCCAGGAGGGAGTGCATCAAGGGTCTGGTCTGATCCGTCTGCCGTGTCCCCATGTTCGGGTTCAGCCGGGAGTGGTTCCCCGGGGGTCGCCGCCACTCGCAGGTGGTCCCGGTGGATCTTCTGCACGCGGCGGCTGCCCAAGTCCACCATGTAGGACGTCGCCCCCAGGCGCCGCGTCACGGTGTAGGGCCCCTCCCAGCGGGGAGCGAGTCCGGCGCAGTAATTGCGCGGCGCTGCCGACAGGGGGTACGCTCGGGCGTACACCCGATCGCCGGCCCGCAGTTGTGCCGGGGGTCGCGCTGTTAGGGGCGTGATTCCCTGACTGTAGCGGGCTTGTCTTGCGCGTGCTGCGTCGTGCTCCTGGGTTCGTCGCTCGTCGCGCTCCTCCGGTTGCTCTCCTGGGTGCGGTACGCCGTGTGTTGCCAGCTCGCCGGGCAGCGGCAGGTTACGCCCCTGGATCATCTCGGCGGGGGTCATCCCAGTGGCCGCGTTCACGCGCCGCCGAACGCAGAACAGTGCGTCGGCGACGTGGCGGTCCCACTGGGTGTGGTCCTCCCCTAGGCGCAGCCGCAGTTGATTTTTTAGATCCTGATTCCTGCGCTCGGTCGGATTGGCCCTGGGGTGGTATGAGGGTGTGGTGTGGTGGATGATATGTGCCTCTTGGCACCACTTTCTCCACCGGGCACCCAGGAACTGGCTGCCGTTGTTGGTCAAGACGGACTCCGGGTAGCCGAACCGAGTGAGGAACTCGCGCGTCAGGACTTCGATGATGGTGGCCGCCCGTGCGTTGCAGCAGGGGTAGGCTTCTGTCCAGCGGGTGAACATGTCGGTCACGACCACTAGGAAGCGCTTACCCCGCGGCGAGCGGGGGTACGGCCCCATCACGTCCAGTGCGAGCGTCTGGAACGGTGTTGACGGCTGGCGAGGCTGCTGTTGTTGTGTACCGTCTCCTCGGCGGGCCTTGCGACGCTGGCAGGTCTCACACTCCCTGACGTAGACCCGGACATCCCGGTTCACCCCCGGCCAGTGGTAGTACCGGCAGACGGCTCTCCGGGTCTGGTCCGAGCCTGGGTGTCCGGCGAGGTCATGATCGTGGTAGAATCGCAGTGTTGCCTCGCGCGCTTCGGGTGGGACGTAGGTCTTCCACTCGTCCTCTTCCCCCGGTGGTCTGGTCATGACCCGGTCGTCGCGGAGCTGCCAGGCGGGGTGGTCTCCTCCGCGCGCTGTCTCGCGGCGCCGGTCGGCGTCCGGCGAGCGGCGCTGGGCCGAGAGGACGCGCCGCTCTAGGTCGGCCTAGGTACTGGGGGGGTCTTCGGTCCCCTCTACGCCGAGCGTGAGGCGGGTGCAGGTAGGGTGTCCGTCGGCAGTCGTGCTGGTGTGGGATGGAGGCAGGATTTCGTCCCACTCCTCCTCGTCCAGCACCTCCCGTCTGCCGTTTGGCTCGCGCGAGAGCAGGTCGGGGAGCTGATTTTCCGCGCCTGGCACGTGCTCGACCGTAAAGTCGAACGACTGTAGGAGCAGCGCCCAGCGAATCAGCTTCCCCTTCCTCCCCTGCATGGTGTGGAGCCAGGTGAGGCAGCGGTTGTCGGTGCGGAGGGTGAAATGCCTGCCCTCCAGGTGTGGACGGTATTTCTTCACGGCCCACACCACCGCCAAGCACTCCTGTTCGTTGCTGTGGTACCGCCTCTCCGCCGCGCCGAACTTCGCGCTGGCGTAGTCCACCACCTGCCGTTCTCCGTGGTCGTTCACCTGGTACAGCACGGCTCCGGTTCCCAGGGCGCTTGCGTCCATCTGGAGGACGAGTGGGCGCTCGGGGTCGATGCGGGCCAGTGTGTGGCACCGGGTGAACGCGCTCTTGACGGCCTCGAATGCCGTCTGGGCGGGCGAGCCCCAGTGGTAGCGGACTTGGGGCGACAACAGGTCCGTCAGAGGCGCGATGACTTGTGAAAAATTCGGAATATAGTTCCGGAGCCAGTTCAGCAGCCCAATGAAGCGCTGCAGTTGCTTCCGGGTGCGTGGGACTTCTGCCATCGCGATCTGCTGGAGGTGACCTAGTTGGGGGCGGTTCCCCTCCGCGTTGACCACGTGGCCCAGGAAGTCGACCTCGGCGGCTCCGAGATGGCATTTGGCTGGGTTGGCTGTCAGGTGGTTTGTGGCCAACCGCTCCATCACCAAGGCCAGATGGCGGCAGTGGTCCTCCCAAGTGTCTGAGTACACTATGACGTCGTCCAGGTATGCTAGGGCGAACTGCTCGATGTAGCCCTCCAGCACACGGGTCATCATGCACTGGAAAGTGGACGGGGCGCACTTTAGGCCGAACGGCATGGCTCTGAACTGGAACCTCCGCCCGTCTGGCACCGTGAACGCCGTCTTCTCCCGGTCCCCGCGTCGTATGGGCACTTGCCAGTACCCGGACTTCAGGTCCAAGGTGCTGAAGACCTGGGCCCTTCCCAAGCCGGCTACGGCGGCCTCGACGCTAATCTGCGGGGGCGGGGCGCTGACGGTCACGGCATTTAACGGCCGGAAGTCCACACAGAATCGACTTGTCCCGTCTTTCTTGTTGGCCAGCACAATGCACGCATTGTACCGGCTGTGTGACGGCTCGATGACTCCGTCGTGCAGCATCTCGTCCACCTGCTCCCGGATGATTCGCTGCTCGCGAAACCCGTAGCCGCGAGGCGGGTCTAACACTGGGTCATCAGTCAGGGTGGGGATGCAGTGTTCGGTGACGGTGGTCTGCCTCAAGGTTCCGTCCACGGCAAACACTTCGGGTCGGGCGGCGAGGACCTTGTTTACCTCCGCCTGGTAGGAGGGGGGAACGTCGTGGCGCACGTCCGCCAGGGTCAGCAGGGCGTCCTGTCGGGGGGGCGTCTGTCCTAGTGCGTACACCACGTACCTCTCGGCTCTTCCCAGGTTGAGGCGGGGGGGTCCTAGCTCCAAGACCGCATCTTGCTGGACAAACCAGGGGAGTCCTAGCACCACCTCCTCACACAAGTCTTGCACGACTACTGCGGACACACTACTGTTCAATTCCTGCGTACTCACCACGATCTCAGCATGCCCCAGCATCCGCCCGGTGTGTGTGGTGGTAGCCAGGCGCAGCTCGCCGCTGCCCGGACGCAACGCGCCTGCGGGCACGAATGCGGGGCGTACGAACACGTCGCTCGCTCCCGTGTCGACGAGCGCGGCAGCTGGCTGGCCGTTCACCTCCACGGGGATGCGGAACAGGTTGTCCCGCGGGCGGCCCAGCTGTCCCAAGGTCGGGAGGGCGCGCACCCCGCCAGGTGCGGGGTTGATGGTCTGTGCGGGGGGAGGGGGCTCTAATCCCGGCCCCCCCGGGGGCCGTTTCCCGACTGGGCCGGGCTGGTGCGCTGTGGCGGAGGTGGTACCACGTGCGTCTCCTGGCGCGGCAGTGTGGCGGGTCGCGCCGCCCGGAATCCCCGCGGGCACTCACTGTGCCAGTGACGTTCGCCACGCGGGCATCCCAAGCGACACAGGGGGACTTGCTCTTGTGCTCCGGCGTCCCGCGGTCGCTCTGCTCGCCAAGTTGGCGGCGCCTCGATGGCCCGTAGTCCTCGGTGTTGGTGTGAGCGTGAGTCCCGTAGTGCGGTGTTCCGCCGGGCTTCTGGTGGGCTGTCATCCCCTCGAGTGCTCGTGGTCGGGCCGCGCTTGCAGGCTCTCTGGAAGTTGTGTTCCGTCTCGCGTGCTTCCTGCACGTACTCCGCTACACCGCCGGTGTGGCAGCGACGCAGGAAGGGCTGCAGCTCGTCCCTCACTAAGCCCGTGATGATGGGCAGTGCCCCGGACAGGGGAGTGCCGGGCGAGATGCGACGAAACAATTGTAGTTTAGTGGCGATGAACGCCTCCACTGCCTCGCTGTCCTTCTGCCGAGCCCCATAGAATGAAGCGGAACACTCGACGAGGGGCGATCCTGTGTCGAACCGGTGTCGGAACGTGTCCGTAAACTCGCCCCATGGCATGGCAAACCGGCCCCACATGCTCCACCAGCTCCGAGCGGTCCCTCGCAGCTGCTCGCTGACCCGCTCTACCCACTCTGATTGGTGCGTCAAGCACCCGGTCAGGCGCGCCTCGCACTGTGTCAGGAATTCCCCTGGGTCCTCGTGCGGGGCTCCGGCGAACTCTGGCAGAGTCGCTCTGCGGGGCGGCAGGGCTCATGCCAGGTCCTCCAGGCCGGGCCACACGCACTTGGCCTCGGTGATGTCCAGCGCGTGCGTCGCGCGGCCAGGGTGCGAGCTCCAGTCGCTGGCGTGGGTGGTTGGGGGGGCGGTGATGGCCGGGGTGGTACGGCCCGGTAGGGGTGTGTGGTCCACCGGTGGTGTTCGCGCCTGTAATTCCGTCTCCGCGCTGTTGTGCCACGGTTCTATGAGCGCTTCGACCTTGATTGCCGGCAAGTTGTAATCCGGTGCGCATTTACATGTCTGTAGAAGGTTCGCTTTCCCCGTTACCAGGTCCCTGCCCTGTGGCCAGTAGCAGACTCGACAGGTGTTCATCTTCAGTCTGTCTGCCATTGCGTCGCGCGGCGCGTCGGTGTTGACAGTCGCTTCGTGCGCGCACGTGGCTCTGTTTACAAACAGACTCCCGATGAATGAAGAGGGGTGAGGGGGGTTGGCGCGCGCGCTGATTCGGGCCGCTGGGCGAGAGGCGCCCGGACAGCCGCACAAAAGGGAGAGCCGAGACTGGCCACTGAGAAGGGGGGATGCGGATAGCCGTGTGTAGCGGCGGCCGAGAGCGCCCGGACAGCCGCACAAAGCGGAGAGCGCGAGGATGTGAAGATGGGAGAGGGGGGGGGGTGGTGTGCGGGCGAGGATGTTCGCTGAAGGCCCAAAGAGGAGGGGTGGGGGTGAAAGTGAAAGTTGGCGAGGGTCGGCGCGGGCGGTGACGCGCGCTTCCGGGTGGTCCCTTTGTCGCTGCTCCTCTGTGCGCCAAATTCCACTGTGCGCGTCCAAAATGGCCGTCTTCTGTCCCCTTTGTCTGATTTTCGGCTGTAGTTATGCCCAACGCAAGGGTGCCATTTGCCGTCACCCGACCTATGTGAAAGGCCCGGGGGGTACCTGACGGGCGCTACGGGCGTCGCGGTGCTCTTGTCGTCCGGAGGGGCGCCAGGCTAGCGGGCTGCTAGGCCGTTGGTGTTGGGTCGTGGGTACTCTGCCCCCGCGTGCCCCGCCAGGTACACGGCGTGAATCTACCCTGAATGGCTCTCCCTTGACTGTGAAGGCCGCTCGGCCGTGTGGAGGACGGGAGACTCCGGAAAATTAGTATACACGAGTTGGTGAGAATTACCTTTAATCTAGTTCCGCTACAAGACACTCTCACCAACACTTGACGACGTCTAGCCGTTACACAATTACCACAGAAAAAACATAGCACTACGCGACACTATTGGTTACCGCGGCAGTCTCGCCGGACGCGGGTCGATGCTTGCTGGAGACGGCCAGCGCCGAACATTAACGGGTGCAGGGGGTGCTCTATGAGCGGGCTCCTAAATTCGGCGAAACACTTACGTGAGTGATGAAGACGGTCGGGATAGGCCCGGTTCCGTAAAATACGCGCCGAGTCGACGTGGGCAGCTTATGAATTAATAAGAGGTTTAAATTTAAATATTAAGTGCAGAATAAAATGATCACAGAAAGAAAACTTGGATGCTGCCCACGGACACACGTCTGTTCCCGGCGCGGAGTGGTTCGAGACTGCCGGACATGGCCGCCTCGCAAGGAAGAGAAACTTTCTCTTCTTTGTGAGTCGGCGTCAAAAAACAGATATTAATTTAATTTACTATATTACCAGTTAAAACATGTTCCAGGTGCCCAATTAAAATGTAGCACCTGGTAATTGGGTGCTTAAGGCCTAACAATAGTTTTAATGTATTTAATTATTTAAAATGTGACATCAAGTTGGCGACTGTAAATTTACTACCATGTTGTCCCACTATGAATTGTTTTAGGGGGACTTCTCCTATTCCGACATTCACGGGCATTTTAATTAAGGCCAGTGGCCGCGGTGACTGTTAATTTGGTTTGTTGTCTATTGGGGTCACGCCCGAGGCGCTCGCCTGACTCAATCCGGCTGGGCAAGGGGCGCGCTCCGAAAACGGGATACGGTACTGGCGGTGCGGAGCACGGGCTTAAATGCCATGGTCGGTACGACGTCAGTATTCAAGATAGTCTTTTGTTGTGGTATTGCAAGTTAGTTGGTTATTTAGGCCTTTGAATAAAATATCAGTTATCACTTTGTCTGCTATGACCCGCTCATTTTGTGTCATCTCCCAGAGTTTGGTAGCATATGTTCTCCCGAGTATGTCTGACTTGTCATCATCTTTATGTAAAGTAGCAACTGCTTTCTGTATCAATTGTTGGCGCTATTTTCTTCATGTGTTTTTTATGACTTGCTTTCCTTTTTTTTGCTTCTGGAGACCCTGAGGGAGTAGCCACAGTCACCTCTGTGCCTGATGGTTCGTCCTGAAAAATAGTAAACCACTGAAATAATTATGTGGTGATGATAATAGGGACACATTTTTGCTGAAGAAAAACATTATAATTTCTTAACGATTTAATTGGGCTTATTGTACAGCATACTCAGTGCACTTAAAGCGCAGACAGTATTGAGATAAGATAAACTAAAGTGTATTTGTTTTGTTTCAGTTTCTATCGTCTGAAGAATGGAAGAGGATCGCATAAGAATTTGAGTCTATGTGGCACTTTCCTAATTGTGGGGGTGCTATTGATGGGAAACATGTGAGTATTGGCAAACTAGCAGATGTAGGGTCTTACTATTTTAATTACAAAGGCTACAACAGTGTAGTGTTACTAGGGCTCATAGATGCCAACCTGAACTTTAAAAACATTAAAACTTGTCTGATAGGAGACAGCTTATCAACTTTTTGCCTTTTGGAGAAAGAATCTAAATCTTTGAAAGGACATCACCATCCTTGCGAATTCTTCACCGGTTGTGTCAGTGGCCCAAATTTCCTCCTGGTTGGTCCTGTTTAGCTTTTTGAGACTGAAGCGTCAGGATCACCGCTTCGTTCGAAATACGCGCGTCAGCGCAGGCGTTGCCACTTCGTCCCCTCCTTCCTTCCCCCTCCTCGTGTGTGCTTGCTTGCTCCTCGCCTCCCCTCCTCCGATCGGCGCATGCGCGCTGTGCCGCACCTATGCCTTATAAACGGCTGTAAAGCCTTAATTCAGTCTAGCTTGTATGGTCTCGTCTTAGTCTCTTTCGAGAGCTCGAGTAGCTTTGTAATCCAGCATGTAGTCAGTTAGGCTTAAATTTATACGACATGCGCGAGCGACCTCGGGGGAAAGAAAATGTAAGTTTGGAGTGAGGCGGTGGCCCTTGCCATAATGTAAGCTTTTGTCTGTTTTGTTTAAATTCCCTTTCGATCACCACCTGGAAAATTATGTTTGGATTTAATTGAATAATTTAACTTCACTTTGTTTGTAACTGTTCTCCCCTGAGACATCGACGTACGTAAAACGTAATTTTAATTGATCTGTTTTAAAATGTAACTTACGTCTGTAACGCATGTAACGCGCATTATGTAGTAGGTTTTCCCTACATAACGACTTTGTTGTAATTTTGCTGTTTTCAATGCGTCTACCTTGTGATGGTTCGTAATGGGACCGCGCAATGTTTTGCCGGCGTAACTTGTAAATCTAGACTGTTCTCTATTTTTTGTGGCCTTGATAATGGCTCATTCACTTGAAATTTTGCTGTGTGTATAATCACTTGAATTGATCTTGGATATTGTGTTGACCATATTGGTTGTTGTTGTTTCATTAATCAATTTGTTTTTTGGCCTAATTAAATAACATTACTGATTAAAGTTGTTTTGCAATCAAATATCATTCCTCAATCCTTGCCATGCTATGGCCTCCCACCCCGTCCCTATGCTTATAGGCATTTCAAGACCAAGCATGTTCAAGAGACCTAGAAATGCTCGAACTTCTATTTTGTTTGTCTTTCTCTACAAAAATGGTTTTTCATCATCCTTATTTGGATATTAGTACTATTCACATTGTGTTTTAATATTTCAGCAGGCTAATGGTGCCTTTGCATTTATCACTTCTCCTTTCACTCCCGGGAGATGAGTAACAATATTTATTTCTACAGTCCTCTTGTTTCTAGGTGGAATTGTTTTCACCCATATGGTTTCTCTATCATGGGCAAGAAAGATGTCATCATTGTCTTCTTCGTCCGAAGAATTGTCCTGCTCCGTGTCAGATGAGTCTTCATTCACTTTGAGAATGTCTTCAGTGTCTGAGACTTCTAATTCTCCTTCATCGAAAACTCGTTGAGCCTCAGGATTGAATATACATTTTTCTCCCTACATAACTAAAAAATAAAAAAATAGATATTTTGACCTCTTTACACAAAAATAAAAATAAAAAGTTACAAGACTAGTCGCATGGGGGTCTATCAGACCCTTGAACATCGATGGCCTGTTTTTGAGACCTACTATTCAATATATATTACATAATTTTGTGATATTACATTTCACATAATTGAATATTTTATTTTGTTTCTCCCAACCATAAAAAATAATTCTTTGTAAAATAACATTTATATTAATTGCTCTATGCAATAGTGCTTTGAATTTATGATGTAAAGGAAAAAGGCAATCTGTTGATTGGAATTATTTATTGTAAGAAAATTTTATTAATGGTGGAACGTTTTATGATATCAGAAGTGTAACGAAAAATGAATTACTGTTAATAAGACATTGAGGTACTGAAATGAAATACTATTCAAAAATATTGACTACATAATTAAATATGAATGCACATCAAGAAATTGTGAAATTCAATTATAGTTTGCTACGATGTTATATATGAAACTAGCTGGAACTCAAGATATGTTGAAGTTAGTCAACTAATTACGTTTTAAGAAGTTGAGCTACAAAGACTTTTAATTCAAATTCGACATGGAACTTCGAGAAGTAACTGATAAACTTTGAATTACACCAATTTAACTACGTTCTACAAGAGATGTTACTACAATTGTCTTTGAAGAGAAGTCGCCGCGATCTTCTGGAACAAGTCTGCAATGCAAAGAACACGCCCGACGAGGACTGCTGCTGACGATTCCACTTTCTTCCATCGTGCTGTGAGCTGTTTCAACTCAGCTTGTACTGCGACACATCCTATTGTACGTGACGTTTGAACAGCATCAAACAAAATCGTCAATATATCCTTTGATTAATTTATTGATCAATTTTATATATCATCGAACGGTATGTACTCAACTTAGTGTATTGTGCATGTAAATGTTTATTTCGAAAGTGTTTATGTAATTTTATGATATTCCAAATTCAATTTCCACACATTGATATTATTCCTTCCCATGTTATTCAATATTTACTTGTCTTGAATCAACTTAAATTGCCTTGTTGAATGCTTTGTTTGACCAATTTTAATGTCAATCTTCAGTTCATTTCTGTACTAACTAAAAGCCTATTAGAGTACTCGAGAAAGAAATTCTTGCAATTGCTTTATTCACACTGAGCTTAGTCAGAATAATATTGTTTGACTTAATTATATGATATATATCTATTAACCTACTCAATTGTATCACTAACTGAAACTGGCTAATCTCCACCGATGGAAATAGGAATATCAAATCTTATATTAGTATTATATTAAAAGGTTATGTAAATAATCATTTATGTGTTAATATATTGCTAATCGACTATGATGCAGGAATTTGTATTCATATTATTGTAATGAAACCTGGCAAGATGGGTAGTTGTTAAAAATATAGATCTGACAAAGTTAATATTTAGATTTCATGGTAGATTTGGCTGGACAGGTCAGTGATATACAGTTTATGAAAGTTAATTGGCGCCCTAGAATCCGGAAGTAATTTATTACCCTATATTAAAATTTTAATATTCATAGTACATTTAAATATTGCATTAAACCGACCAAGTTTATGTTAGAAGTAGGTGTTGGTTTCTATGGGCTTTGACTTTTCAACTTTGATACGAATCGATAGTAAAGTTAAAGGTGCGGAGTAACATAATTTCATTAAATAATAGTTATTAATCAATACTAATATTATAAATGTGAAAGTAACTCTGTCTGTCTGTCTGTTTGTTTGTTTGTTTGTTACGTTTTCCCGGCTGAACGGATCGTAATGAAATTTGGCAAGAAGATAGATTATATCCTGGGGATGGACATAGGCTATCTTTTGTCTAAAAAAAATAATCTTTAAACAGGTTAAAAAAATATATCTTAATTTTATGTAACGTGTGTCATAGAAATACAAACTGTTAGTGTCATTCCTCTATGTCTGCCGAACAATAGCTTTCAAGCCACTACGTTATGTTTTGCTATTGTAAGGAATTGAGTAGAGAGTAAGAAAAATTAAAGCTCTGCATCGTAGTACCTCAATACACCAGTAGATGTCATTGTTAGTTTTTTTATTAATCGTTTTATAGTTTGCACATCCTAACTAATATTATAAAACCGAGTGTTTGTTTGCTACGCCATGAAATTTTGCATAGAGATAATTTATGCGCTGGAGAGTGACATAGGCTCATTTTTATGTACGGTTCCAGTGGAATTTTGTAAATACCTAAAAAAAAAATACGTATTTTTCTATTGTTACATTTTGTTTGGTTGTTGGCAAGGTAAATTTATTTATATATGTTTTTTTATTTAATTTCTTCTATACATATTTTCTCCCTACCTAGGGCACCCATAATTCTTTTAAATTCCACGTGTATGTTTTCAATGTCATTCGAGTAGTACAATTTTTTTTTTGTCAAATTGATCATTATTTATACTTTCTGTTTCATTTTGGAAACATATGTGTTTTTTTTTTTTTAGGTATTATGACAAATAAATAAATTAGTTTCACTAACATTCTTAGGTTTTTATTGTGTGGATAGTTTCAAGTTTAATATTATGTAGGTACATAAATTCTTAAAAATATCAATTTCTTCCAAATTTATTTATAGATTGGTAGGGCCTTTTTAATTTTTTCTATTTGTCAATATTGTTATTTTTTTACAGTACCTACTTATTTGCAAGGATTTTGGTTTTGTGATTATAACTAATCTCCTAAGCGTCAAGCGTCTCTTAGGGCTGCCAAGACCGAAGACCAGAAATATTTGTTAATAATGTAATATATTGTTGAAATTTTGAATTTTACTATTTCAGGTAGGTTATTTTTTTTTATTAATTAGAGTCGTTAGGCTACGTGTAATTGCCTTCTTCCTTTATTTCATATCAAACATTATGTTTGGTTGAGTGTGAGATAATTTTATTTATGTATGTTTTAATTTCATTTAATTTCTTATATATATTCTTACCTACCTACTTCTATTAAATTTCAGGTGGATGTTAACATTGTCATTCGAGTAGTACAATTTTTTTCTGTCAAATTGGTCGTTATTTATACTTTTTGTTTCATTTTGGACTATGTTTTTTTTACTTAATTCAAAGATTTGTAGTGTGTACAGGGAGTAAAATCTCTATTAATTTCTATACTCCTTTGGATAAGCGAAGCGGAATATGGCCACAACAGTTTTACATATAAACAAATCCTACACATGTTTTAAACATTATGACTAAAAAATATAGTTTCACAAACATCCTTAGTTTTTTTGGTGTGTATAGTTTGAAGTTTAATATTATGTACGTACGTAAATTCTTAAACATAGAGTTATATATTAATTTATTTAGAAAATTATTCATAGGTAGGTAATAAGTTTTTCTATTTGTCAATATTGTTATCATGGTAGATAGGAGTACAGTAAATGCCTACATTCTTATATTCCTTTATATCTCTTTCGATTAGGAGTGTTTCCGAGCCATTCGGGGTCCTCAACATCACCCGCCCCCCTCCCCACAGAGGTCAAAGTCCCAAAATTTCGAAAGTTTAAAAAATTTCAAATATCTATTCTTTCGAGATGGAGTGTTCCGAAACTTTCGAGGTTCTGAACCTCCACCCCCCCCCCCCCCCTTTTCCACAAAAGTGAAAGCCTCAAAATTTCGAAAAATTAGAGGAAATTGTATTAAAATTAAGTCATTACGCACTAGTGTCCGCGGCATGGTGGAACTTTTACCCAAAGTCGACTTCCTTATCAAATTTTGTGGGAGAAGGGGAGGGGGAAATGCAAAACCCCAAAATTTTGAAAATTTTCAAAAATTTTTTAAATTTAAGTCAATATTAATTAAAATGTAAAAAATAAAATTATATTTTGAAAAACTAAAAATACGCTTTAATTGTTGTACTAAAATGGAAAAAAAAAAACTTTAAATTTTAAGTAATTTGTTTAACAGTGACAGAATAAACTACAACTCTGTATAATGCAATGTTTTTAGAAAGTAAAAAAAAGAGAATCTAGTAGTAAACAAAACTGTTTATTTTAATTAAAAAAACCATAGGGTGCTTGATATCAGCTGTCTTAAATTTTCTTTCACTCAAGTCTATTCATTAGGACGGAGTCACTAATGTCTATTCCTTAGGACAGTCACTAATGTCTATTTGTTGGGACTGTCATTATGGAAAAGCAAGAAGGGAGCACCTCACGCTTTTTTCATTTAATTCATTGTTCTGTTTATTACTTGATTATTATTTTTTACTTCTTAAAAAAATACATTATACAGAGTTGTAGTTTATTCTGTCTATGTTGAACAAATAACTTAAATTATAAAATTTATTTTTTTTCCTTTTTAGTACAAAAATTAACGCGTGTTTTTAGTTCTTTCAAATATAATTTTATATTGTAATAACAATTTTGTTTGGTTCAGTGTGAGGCACTTTTATATATAATTGTTTCAGATGCCTCGCAAGCGTAAATCTGATCTAGGCCATAGCTCTGGCAGAGCTCGAGCCGCGAAAGTTTCTAGAACACAAGAATCTGAAGATCAGTCTCAGGCCCGTTTGAATTTAGCAGCTGAGCGTCACACATCTCTTAGGGCTGCTGAGACCGAAGAGCAGACTCGAGCTCGGCTGATTTTAGATGCTGAGCGTCACACATCTCTTAGGGCTGCTGAGACCGAAGAGCAGACTCGAGCTCGGCTGATTTTAGATGCTGAGCGTCACACATCTCTTAGGGCTGCTGAGACCGAAGAGCAGACTCGAGCTCGGCTGATTTTAGATGCTGAGCGTCACACATCTCTTAGGGCTGTCGAGACCGAAGAGCAGACTCGAGCTCGGCTGATTTTAGATGCTGAGCGTCACACATCTCTTAGGGCTGCCGAGACCGAAGAGCAGACTCGAGCTCGGCTGATTTTAGATGCTGAGCGTCACACATCTCTTAGGGCTGCCGAGACCGAAGAGCAGACTCGAGCTCGGCTGATTTTAGATGCTGAGCGTCACACATCTCTTAGGGCTGCTGAGACCGAAGAGCAGACTCGAGCTCGGCTGATTTTAGATGCTGAGCGTCACACATCTCTTAGGGCTGTCGAGACCGAAGAGCAGACTCGAGCTCGGCTGATTTTAGATGCTGAGCGTCACACATCTCTTAGGGCTGCTGAGACCGAAGAGCAGACTCGAGCTCGGCTGATTTTAGATGCTGAGCGTCACGCATCTCTTAGGGCTGCTGAGACCGAAGAGCAGACTCGAGCTCGGCTGATTTTAGATGCTGAGCGTCACACATCTCTTAGGGCTGCTGAGACCGAAGAGCAGACTCGAGCTCGGCTGATTTTAGATGCTGAGCGTCACACATCTCTTAGGGCTGCTGAGACCGAAGAGCAGACTCGAGCTCGGCTGATTTTAGATGCTGAGCGTCACACATCTCTTAGGGCTGCTGAGACCGAAGAGCAGACTCGAGCTCGGCTGATTTTAGATGCTGAGCGTCACACATCTCTTAGGGCTGCTGAGACCGAAGAGCAGACTCGAGCTCGGCTGATTTTAGATGCTGAGCGTCACACATCTCTTAGGGCTGCTGAGACCGAAGAGCAGACTCGAGCTCGGCTGATTTTAGATGCTGAGCGTCACACATCTCTTAGGGCTGTCGAGACCGAAGAGCAGACTCGAGCTCGGCTGATTTTAGATGCTGAGCGTCACACATCTCTTAGGGCTGCTGAGACCGAAGAGCAGACTCGAGCTCGGCTGATTTTAGATGCTGAGCGTCACGCATCTCTTAGGGCTGCTGAGACCGAAGAGCAGACTCGAGCTCGGCTGATTTTAGATGCTGAGCGTCACACATCTCTTAGGGCTGCTGAGACCGAAGAGCAGACTCGAGCTCGGCTGATTTTAGATGCTGAGCGTCACACATCTCTTAGGGCTGCTGAGACCGAAGAGCAGACTCGAGCTCGGCTGATTTTAGATGCTGAGCGTCACACATCTCTTAGGGCTGCTGAGACCGAAGAGCAGACTCGAGCTCGGCTGATTTTAGATGCTGAGCGTCACACATCTCTTAGGGCTGCTGAGACCGAAGAGCAGACTCGAGCTCGGCTGATTTTAGATGCTGAGCGTCACACATCTCTTAGGGCTGCTGAGACCGAAGAGCAGACTCGAGCTCGGCTGATTTTAGATGCTGAGCGTCACACATCTCTTAGGGCTGCTGAGACCGAAGAGCAGACTCGAGCTCGGCTGATTTTAGCAGCTGAGCGTCACACATCTCTTAGGGCTGCTGAGACCGAAGAGCAGACTCGAGCTCGGCTGATTTTAGATGCTGAGCGTCACACATCTCTTAGGGCTGTCGAGACCGAAGAGCAGACTCGAGCTCGGCTGATTTTAGATGCTGAGCGTCACACATCTCTTAGGACTGCTGAGACCGAAGAGCAGACTCGAGCTCGGCTGATTTTAGATGCTGAGCGTCACACATCTCTTAGGGCTGTCGAGACCGAAGAGCAGACTCGAGCTCGGCTGATTTTAGATGCTGAGCGTCACACATCTCTTAGGGCTGCTGAGACCGAAGAGCAGACTCGAGCTCGGCTGATTTTAGATGCTGAGCGTCACACATCTCTTAGGGCTGTCGAGACGAAGAGCAGACTCGAGCTCGGCTGATTTTAGATGCTGAGCGTCACACATCTCTTAGGGCTGCTGAGACCGAAGAGCAGACTCGAGCTCGGCTGATTTTAGATGCTGAGCGTCACACATCTCTTAGGGCTGCTGAGACCGAAGAGCAGACTCGAGCTCGGCTGATTTTAGATGCTGAGCGTCACGCATCTCTTAGGGCTGCTGAGACCGAAGAGCAGACTCGAGCTCGGCTGATTTTAGATGCTGAGCGTCACACATCTCTTAGGGCTGCTGAGACCGAAGAGCAGACTCGAGCTCGGCTGATTTTAGATGCTGAGCGTCACACATCTCTTAGGGCTGCTGAGACCGAAGAGCAGACTCGAGCTCGGCTGATTTTAGATGCTGAGCGTCACACATCTCTTAGGGCTGTCGAGACGAAGAGCAGACTCGAGCTCGGCTGATTTTAGATGCTGAGCGTCACGCATCTCTTAGGGCTGCTGAGACCGAAGAGCAGACTCGAGCTCGGCTGATTTTAGATGCTGAGCGTCACACATCTCTTAGGGCTGCTGAGACCGAAGAGCAGACTCGAGCTCGGCTGATTTTAGATGCTGAGCGTCACACATCTCTTAGGGCTGCTGAGACCGAAGAGCAGACTCGAGCTCGGCTGATTTTAGATGCTGAGCGTCACACATCTCTTAGGGCTGCTGAGACCGAAGAGCAGACTCGAGCTCGGCTGATTTTAGATGCTGAGCGTCACACATCTCTTAGGGCTGCTGAGACCGAAGAGCAGACTCGAGCTCGGCTGATTTTAGATGCTGAGCGTCACACATCTCTTAGGGCTGCTGAGACCGAAGAGCAGACTCGAGCTCGGCTGATTTTAGATGCTGAGCGTCACACATCTCTTAGGGCTGCCGAGACCGAAGAGCAGACTCGAGCTCGGCTGATTTTAGATGCTGAGCGTCACACATCTCTTAGGGCTGCTGAGACCGAAGAGCAGACTCGAGCTCGGCTGATTTTAGATGCTGAGCGTCACACATCTCTTAGGGCTGCCGAGACCGAAGAGCAGACTCGAGCTCGGCTGATTTTAGATGCTGAGCGTCACACATCTCTTAGGGCTGCTGAGACCGAAGAGCAGACTCGAGCTCGGCTGATTTTAGATGCTGAGCGTCACACATCTCTTAGGGCTGTCGAGACGAAGAGCAGACTCGAGCTCGGCTGATTTTAGATGCTGAGCGTCACACATCTCTTAGGGCTGCTGAGACCGAAGAGCAGACTCGAGCTCGGCTGATTTTAGATGCGGAGCGTCACACATCTCTTAGGGCTGCTGAGACCGAAGAGCAGACTCGAGCTCGGCTGATTTTAGATGCTGAGCGTCACACATCTCTTAGGGCTGCTGAGACCGAAGAGCAGACTCGAGCTCGGCTGATTTTAGATGCTGAGCGTCACGCATCTCTTAGGGCTGCTGAGACCGAAGAGCAGACTCGAGCTCGGCTGATTTTAGATGCTGAGCGTCACACATCTCTTAGGGCTGCTGAGACCGAAGAGCAGACTCGAGCTCGGCTGATTTTAGATGCTGAGCGTCACACATCTCTTAGGGCTGCTGAGACCAAAGAGCAGACTCGAGCTCGGCTGATTTTAGATGCTGAGCGTCACACATCTCTTAGGGCTGTCGAGACGAACAGCAGACTCGAGCTCGGCTGATTTTAGATGCTGAGCGTCACGCATCTCTTAGGGCTGCTGAGACCGAAGAGCAGACTCGAGCTCGGCTGATTTTAGATGCTGAGCGTCACACATCTCTTAGGGCTGCTGAGACCGAAGAGCAGACTCGAGCTCGGCTGATTTTAGATGCTGAGCGTCACACATCTCTTAGGGCTGCTGAGACCGAAGAGCAGACTCGAGCTCGGCTGATTTTAGATGCTGAGCGTCACACATCTCTTAGGGCTGCTGAGACCGAAGAGCAGACTCGAGCTCGGCTGATTTTAGATGCTGAGCGTCACACATCTCTTAGGGCTGCCGAGACCGAAGAGCAGACTCGAGCTCGGCTGATTTTAGATGCTGAGCGTCACACATCTCTTAGGGCTGCTGAGACCGAAGAGCAGACTCGAGCTCGGCTGATTTTAGATGCTGAGCGTCACACATCTCTTAGGGCTGCTGAGACCGAAGAGCAGACTCGAGCTCGGCTGATTTTAGATGCTGAGCGTCACACATCTCTTAGGGCTGTCGAGACGAAGAGCAGACTCGAGCTCGGCTGATTTTAGATGCTGAGCGTCACACATCTCTTAGGGCTGCTGAGACCGAAGAGCAGACTCGAGCTCGGCTGATTTTAGATACTGAGCGTCACACATCTCTTAGGGCTGCTGTGACCGAAGAGCAGACTCGAGCTCGGCTGATTTTAGATGCTGAGCGTCACACATCTCTTAGGGCTGCTGAGACCGAAGAGCAGACTCGAGCTCGGCTGATTTTAGATGCTGAGCGTCACACATCTCTTAGGGCTGCCGAGACCGAAGAGCAGACTCGAGCTCGGCTGATTTTAGATGCTGAGCGTCACACATCTCTTAGGGCTGCTGAGACCGAAGAGCAGACTCGAGCTCGGCTGATTTTAGATGCTGAGCGTCACACATCTCTTAGGGCTGCTGAGACCGAAGAGCAGACTCGAGCTCGGCTGATTTTAGATGCTGAGCGTCACACATCTCTTAGGGCTGTCGAGACGAAGAGCAGACTCGAGCTCGGCTGATTTTAGATGCTGAGCGTCACACATCTCTTAGGGCTGCTGAGACCGAAGAGCAGACTCGAGCTCGGCTGATTTTAGATGCTGAGCGTCACACATCTCTTAGGGCTGTCGAGACGAAGAGCAGACTCGAGCTCGGCTGATTTTAGATGCTGAGCGTAACGCATCTCTTAGGGCTGCTGAGACCGAAGAGCAGACTCGAGCTCGGCTGATTTTAGATGCTGAGCGTCACACATCTCTTAGGGCTGTCGAGACGAAGAGCAGACTCGAGCTCGGCTGATTTTAGATGCTGAGCGTCACACATCTCTTAGGGCTGCTGAGACCGAAGAGCAGACTCGAGCTCGGCTGATTTTAGATGCTGAGCGTCACACATCTCTTAGGGCTGTCGAGACGAAGAGCAGACTCGAGCTCGGCTGATTTTAGATGCTGAGCGTCACACATCTCTTAGGGCTGCTGAGACCGAAGAGCAGACTCGAGCTCGGCTGATTTTAGATGCTGAGCGTCACACATCTCTTAGGGCTGTCGAGACGAAGAGCAGACTCGAGCTCGGCTGATTTTAGATGCTGAGCGTCACGCATCTCTTAGGGCTGCTGAGACCGAAGAGCAGACTCGAGCTCGGCTGATTTTAGATGCTGAGCGTCACACATCTCTTAGGGCTGCTGAGACCGAAGAGCAGACTCGAGCTCGGCTGATTTTAGATGCTGAGCGTCACACATCTCTTAGGGCTGCTGAGACCGAAGAGCAGACTCGAGCTCGGCTGATTTTAGATGCTGAGCGTCACACATCTCTTAGGGCTGCTGAGACCGAAGAGCAGACTCGAGCTCGGCTGATTTTAGATGCTGAGCGTCACACATCTCTTAGGGCTGCTGAGACCGAAGAGCAGACTCGAGCTCGGCTGATTTTAGATGCTGAGCGTCACACATCTCTTAGGGCTGCTGAGACCGAAGAGCAGACTCGAGCTCGGCTGATTTCAGATGCTGAGCGTCACACATCTCTTAGGGCTGTCGAGACGAAGAGCAGACTCGAGCTCGGCTGATTTTAGATGCTGAGCGTCACACATCTCTTAGGGCTGTCGAGACGAAGAGCAGACTCGAGCTCGGCTGATTTTAGATGCTGAGCGTCACACATCTCTTAGGGCTGCTGAGACCGAAGAGCAGACTCGAGCTCGGCTGATTTTAGATGCTGAGCGTCACACATCTCTTAGGGCTGTCGAGACGAAGAGCAGACTCGAGCTCGGCTGATTTTAGATGCTGAGCGTCACGCATCTCTTAGGGCTGCTGAGACCGAAGAGCAGACTCGAGCTCGGCTGATTTTAGATGCTGAGCGTCACACATCTCTTAGGGCTGCTGAGACCGAAGAGCAGACTCGAGCTCGGCTGATTTTAGATGCTGAGCGTCACACATCTCTTAGGGCTGCTGAGACCGAAGAGCAGACTCGAGCTCGGCTGATTTTAGATGCTGAGCGTCACACATCTCTTAGGGCTGTCGAGACGAAGAGCAGACTCGAGCTCGGCTGATTTTAGATGCTGAGCGTCACACATCTCTTAGGGCTGCTGAGACCGAAGAGCAGACTCGAGCTCGGCTGATTTTAGATGCTGAGCGTCACACATCTCTTAGGGCTGTCGAGACGAAGAGCAGACTCGAGCTCGGCTGATTTTAGATGCTGAGCGTCACACATCTCTTAGGGCTGCTGAGACCGAAGAGCAGACTCGAGCTCGGCTGATTTTAGATGCTGAGCGTCACACATCTCTTAGGGCTGTCGAGACGAAGAGCAGACTCGAGCTCGGCTGATTTTAGATGCTGAGCGTCACGCATCTCTTAGGGCTGCTGAGACCGAAGAGCAGACTCGAGCTCGGCTGATTTTAGATGCTGAGCGTCACACATCTCTTAGGGCTGCTGAGACCGAAGAGCAGACTCGAGCTCGGCTGATTTTAGATGCTGAGCGTCACACATCTCTTAGGGCTGCTGAGACCGAAGAGCAGACTCGAGCTCGGCTGATTTTAGATGCTGAGCGTCACACATCTCTTAGGGCTGCTGAGACCGAAGAGCAGACTCGAGCTCGGCTGATTTTAGATGCTGAGCGTCACACATCTCTTAGGGCTGTCGAGACGAAGAGCAGACTCGAGCTCGGCTGATTTTAGATGCTGAGCGTCACACATCTCTTAGGGCTGTCGAGACGAAGAGCAGACTCGAGCTCGGCTGATTTTAGATGCTGAGCGTCACACATCTCTTAGGGCTGCTGAGACCGAAGAGCAGACTCGAGCTCGGCTGATTTTAGATGCTGAGCGTCACACATCTCTTAGGGCTGTCGAGACGAAGAGCAGACTCGAGCTCGGCTGATTTTAGATGCTGAGCGTCACGCATCTCTTAGGGCTGCTGAGACCGAAGAGCAGACTCGAGCTCGGCTGATTTTAGATGCTGAGCGTCACACATCTCTTAGGGCTGCTGAGACCGAAGAGCAGACTCGAGCTCGGCTGATTTTAGATGCTGAGCGTCACACATCTCTTAGGGCTGCTGAGACCGAAGAGCAGACTCGAGCTCGGCTGATTTTAGATGCTGAGCGTCACACATCTCTTAGGGCTGCTGAGACCGAAGAGCAGACTCGAGCTCGGCTGATTTTAGATGCTGAGCGTCACACATCTCTTAGGGCTGCTGAGACCGAAGAGCAGACTCGAGCTCGGCTGATTTTAGATGCTGAGCGTCACACATCTCTTAGGGCTGCTGAGACCGAAGAGCAGACTCGAGCTCGGCTGATTTTAGATGCTGAGCGTCACACATCTCTTAGGGCTGCCGAGACCGAAGAGCAGACTCGAGCTCGGCTGATTTTAGATGCTGAGCGTCACACATCTCTTAGGGCTGCTGAGACCGAAGAGCAGACTCGAGCTCGGCTGATTTTAGATGCTGAGCGTCACACATCTCTTAGGGCTGCCGAGACCGAAGAGCAGACTCGAGCTCGGCTGATTTTAGATGCTGAGCGTCACACATCTCTTAGGGCTGCTGAGACCGAAGAGCAGACTCGAGCTCGGCTGATTTTAGATGCTGAGCGTCACACATCTCTTAGGGCTGCTGAGACCGAAGAGCAGACTCGAGCTCGGCTGATTTTAGATGCTGAGCGTCACACATCTCTTAGGGCTGCTGAGACCGAAGAGCAGACTCGAGCTCGGCTGATTTTAGATGCTGAGCGTCACACATCTCTTAGGGCTGCTGAGACCGAAGAGCAGACTCGAGCTCGGCTGATTTTAGATGCTGAGCGTCACACATCTCTTAGGGCTGCTGAGACCGAAGAGCAGACTCGAGCTCGGCTGATTTTAGATGCTGAGCGTCACACATCTCTTAGGGCTGCTGAGACCGAAGAGCAGACTCGAGCTCGGCTGATTTTAGATGCTGAGCGTCACACATCTCTTAGGGCTGCTGAGACCGAAGAGCAGACTCGAGCTCGGCTGATTTTAGATGCTGAGCGTCACACATCTCTTAGGGCTGCTGAGACCGAAGAGCAGACTCGAGCTCGGCTGATTTTAGATGCTGAGCGTCACACATCTCTTAGGGCTGCTGAGACCGAAGAGCAGACTCGAGCTCGGCTGATTTTAGATGCTGAGCGTCACACATCTCTTAGGGCTGCTGAGACCGAAGAGCAGACTCGAGCTCGGCTGATTTTAGATGCTGAGCGTCACACATCTCTTAGGGCTGCTGAGACCGAAGAGCAGACTCGAGCTCGGCTGATTTTAGATGCTGAGCGTCACACATCTCTTAGGGCTGCTGAGACCGAAGAGCAGACTCGAGCTCGGCTGATTTTAGATGCTGAGCGTCACACATCTCTTAGGGCTGCTGAGACCGAAGAGCAGACTCGAGCTCGGCTGATTTTAGATGCTGAGCGTCACACATCTCTTAGGGCTGCTGAGACCGAAGAGCAGACTCGAGCTCGGCTGATTTTAGATGCTGAGCGTCACACATCTCTTAGGGCTGCCGAGACCAAAGAGCAGACTCGAGCTCGGCTGATTTTAGATGCTGAGCGTCACACATCTCTTAGGGCTGCTGAGACCGAAGAGCAGACTCGAGCTCGGCTGATTTTAGATGCTGAGCGTCACACATCTCTTAGGGCTGCTGAGACCGAAGAGCAGACTCGAGCTCGGCTGATTTTAGATGCTGAGCGTCACACATCTCTTAGGGCTGCCGAGACCAAAGAGCAGACTCGAGCTCGGCTGATTTTAGATGCTGAGCGTCACACATCTCTTAGGGCTGCTGAGACCGAAGAGCAGACTCGAGCTCGGCTGATTTTAGATGCTGAGCGCCACGCATCTCTTTTAGCCGCGGAAACTTTGGAAGAGTCTGAGAGACGTCGAGATTTGGTTGCTGAACGACAGACTGAAAGAAGACGAACATTTACAAGTAACACATGGGGGGCATTTAATAATGCTGCTTTTCATTATGACCCATTAATTGATTATGTTAATCATCCATTGCTGCTTCTGGAGATAATGAATAAAAAGTGTAGATATTGCGATGCACTAAAATGGAAAGAGGAAACTGCCGGTATATGTTATTCAGGTGGAAAAGTTAAACTTCCAACGCTAGATGTGACAGAGGAACCTCTGAAAACACTACTTCTGTATGAAGCCAATGAATCACAACTTTTTTTAAATAAAATAAGAAAATACAATTCATGCTTCCAGATGACTTCATTTGGTGTCGATAAGGAAATTGCAATGCCTGGGTTTTCTCCTACTTTCACAATTCGAGGACAAATTTACCACAGAATTGGCTCTTTACTTCCTTCAGATAATGAACAACATAAGTTCTTACAGATTTATTTCATGGCAGATGAAAATAATGAAGCGAATCGCAGGTGTCAAATTATTGAAGGAGTGGCAAGAGATACTGTGATAAAAATACAAAGAATGTTGCACGAACATAATTGTCTTATCAACACTTTCAAAACATCTTTAGAGAGAATGCTGCAAGAAGATTATAAATTAGTCATGCATCCAGACCGCATACCGAGTGGGGAACATGAGAGACAATTTAACGCACCACTGATGAATGGAGTCGCAGCTATAGTAACAGGCGAACAGTTCACGTTCCGTGATACTGTTCTGTTGTCCCCGACACACATAAATTTTTTGACGCACTTCAATATCCACTAATCTTCAGTAAGGGGCAGGAAGGCTATAATTTCCAGAAACCGCAAATCAACCCTGTGACAGGTATTCTGTTCCCTAACAAAAAAGTAATCTATATGGATTTTTATGCTTATCACTTAATGATACGTGAATATGATTTTAATTTACTATCACGTTGTAGACAGTTGTCCAACCAATTTTATGTCGACATGTATGTTAAAGTTAAAAGTGAGCGTCTGCGATTTATATCGTTAAACCAAAGTAAGCTGAGGGCTGAAAATTATATACACCTCCAGGATGCCGCGCAAATAATGCAAATGTAAACGCTAACGATTTAGGTAAAATTGTAATCTTACCGTCATCTTTTGTGAACAGCCCTCAATACTTACACGAGTATACCCAGGACGCATTTGCTTATATTTATTTGTTACATTCACATGTAACCCAACCTGGTCTGAAATAGTTGTTGAATTGATGTCAGGACAAAGGGCGATTGATAGGCATGATATAGTGGCAAGAGTTTTTAGATTAAAAGTTAAAACACTTGTGAATGTTACTAACAAAGGCAAAATATTTGGAGAGGTTTTGTGCTTTATGTACACCATCGAATGGCAGAAGCGTGGATTACCACATGTGCATATTTTATTGTGGTTAAAAGACAAGTTGAAACCCGACCAATTAGATGACATAATCAGCGCTGAAATCCCGAATAGCAACAGTGACAAGACACTCCATGATATTATTGTTAAAAATATGATTCATGGTCCATGCGGGCTTGAAAATCCTCAAAGCCCATGAAAGATGGGAAATGTACTAAAAAATTCCCACGTAAGCTAAATAAAGAGACTCTCCACAATGAAAATGGATACCCGCTGTATCGTAGAAGAGCGCCAGCAGACGGAGGTCGAATGGCATCTGTGAAACTTCGAAATGGCAGTCATCTTACTGTTGATAATAGTTGGGTGGTTCCCTATTCACCGATTTTATGCAAAATGTTTAATGCCCACATCAATGTGGAGGCTTGCAGTTCAGTACGTGCAATAAAATATATATATGTAAATATATTAACAAAGGTAGTGACCAAGCAATTTTCAATTTCAGAAACAAAGAACTAGCAAATCCCGTAGATGAACTAAATACATATCAGTCTGGTCGTTATGTCAGCAGCAATGAAGCCGTGTGGCGACTGTTAGGATTTCCATTACACGAAGGGCATCCCGCTGTTACTCATCTCAGTGTGCACTTAGAGAATGATGAAGGGTCTATTTCACTGAAAATAACTTCCAAGAGCGAGTATCCACTCCGCTTTTTTTGAACTTCGCTCAAAAGATGATTTTGCAAAAACTCTTCTATATGTTGATGTACCGAGATATTATACCTGGAATGCCACCATAAGAGAATGGAAACGCAGAGTTCAAGGAATTCCTGTTCATAATTGGCCTGGTGTTAAATCTGGAGATACTTTAGGTAGAGTTTACACGGTCCATGTTAGTAATATGGAATGTTTTTGTTTGAGAATACTTCTACACCATGTGCGAGGGCCAACTTCTTTCGAATATCTCAAAAAACACAATAATCAAGTATTTTTAACATACAGAGAAACTTGCGAGGCAAGAGGGATTTTAGAAAACGACAATCATGTGGATCTAACACTGGAAGAGGCTGCTCAATGTAGATCAGCAGTCGAGATGATTTTGCAAAAACTCTTCTATATGTTGATGTACCGAGATATTATACCTGGAATGCCACCATAAGAGAATGGAAACGCAGAGTTCAAGGAATTCCTGTTCATAATTGGCCTGGTGTTAAATCTGGAGATACTTTAGGTAGAGTTTACACGGTCCATGTTAGTAATATGGAATGTTTTTGTTTGAGAATACTTCTACACCATGTGCGAGGGCCAACTTCTTTCGAATATCTCAAAAAACACAATAATCAAGTATTTTTAACATACAGAGAAACTTGCGAGGCAAGAGGGATTTTAGAAAACGACAATCATGTGGATCTAACACTGGAAGAGGCTGCTCAATGTAGATCAGCAGTCGAGATGAGAAACCTTTTTGCTATATTAATAGCAACATGTAGACTTTCAAATCCTCAACAACTGTGGGAAAATTATAAAAATGACATGGCAGACGATATATTACATAGATTACTACAAAGTAATCCAGATGTAACATACAATGATTTTATTTATGACGAGGCACTAACTAAGATTGAAGACCAAGTGATGACTATTACTGGAAAATATTTATCTGACTTTAGGATGAGTAGACCATGTAGAACCGGTGATGTTAGTAGTGATTTAATACGAGAATTAAATTACAATACCACATTTTTACAAGAGCAAATAGAAGAGTTCGTCCCACGTTTGAATTCGGAACAAAGATTGATTTTTGATAATGTTGTGCAAAAAATAGAAACCGGTGAAGGTGGTTTGTTCTTTTTAGATGCCCCGGGAGGCACTGGTAAAACATTTCTTTTAAATCTACTTTTAGCTCAAATCCGGAAAGATAGAGGAGTTGCTGTTGCAGTAGCCTCCTCTGGAATAGCCGCCACGCTGCTGAATGGTGGCCGAACGGCACATTCGGTCCTAAAACTACCATTTAACTTGGCTCATGAGGTAATGCCAGTTTGTAACATTAGTAAAAACAGCGAGCGGGGACGAATGTTACAACAATGTAAGCTGTTGGTTTGGGATGAATGTACGATGTCACACAAAAGAGCAATCAAAGCCATAAATCGGACTATGAAAGACATCAAGAGCAACCAAACTATAATGGGAGGGATGGTGGTACTTTTAGCTTGCGATTTTAGACAGATTCTGCCGGTGATAACTAGGGGTACACCGGAGATGAAATAAATGCATGCCTCAAGGCGTCTACAATATGGGTAAATGTAAAAAAAAATTTGTCTAACTGTAAATATGTGAGTACAACTGCATAATGATAAACAAATGGGGCAGTATGCGGCAACCTACTAAAAATTGGCAAAGATCGTTTGGCAAGAGATAATGACAGAATGATAAGATTAAACCATGAATTCTGCAACATTGCACAAAACGCAGATGATCTACAAAATAAAGTGTACCCCGATATACAAACAAATATGGGGAATAGAGAATGGCTGTGTGAGAGGGCAATTTTAGCACCAACAAATGAAATCGTCGGGCAGATCAATGAAAGAATTATGTCCCACGTAGAAGGTGACTTTGTGGAGTATCTCTCGGCAGACAATGTCATGGACACCGAGCAGGTCACGTTGTATCCTGTAGAGTTCCTCAACTCTTTAGAGTTGTCGGGAGTGCCTTCTCATAGGCTCAAGCTAAAAGTTGGTGTTCCAGTCCTGTTGATGCGTAATCTCGATGCACCCAGATTATGTAATGGAACACGGTTACAGATTACACATCTGGGACGGAATATTGTAAAGGCAATAATTATGTCTGGAATTGCAAAAGGAGAAAATGTTTTGATTCCCCGTATTCCTATAGTTCCAACCAATTTACCTTTCAACTTTAAAAGAGTGCAGTTCCCTCTGAAAACAGCTTTTGCTATGACTATAAACAAAGCGCAGGGTCAAACACTGAAAGTAGCAGGTGTAAATTTAGAAAAACCCTGTTTTTCCCATGGACAACTGTATGTAGCGTGCTCACGATTATCCAGTCCACAAAATCTTTACATTTTAACTAAAGATGGCAAAACAAAAAATATTGTATACATAAATGTATTAACCTAGGTACCTATACTTTTTAAAATGTGAAATATTGTTAAATATTTCTTTAACATTAAAAATATTATCTTATGAAATAAAAAATCATTTATGATATAGGAAATGATAAATCAATGTACATTAAGCTACCTTCTCTTATTGAATATTCTCAGAAATACCATATTTTTATTTGTAACAGGGTAGTTATTATTCTAAAAATATTGAAATAAAGGTTATGGTGTTGGTAAGAATAATTCTAACTCAAAATAAATATCAGTTTATTATATTTATTTTGGAAATCATACGTGCGGTTAAAAGAAGTGAAAACAAAAGAATTAGTTTGGTTTCTGTCTGAGTAACCAAAATTGTCATATTTACTTAAGTCTCAATTTTAACATTGTCGTTCCTATTGGAAAATAGCCGAGGGGCAAGAAATTAGGGGATTTTGTTATAGTGATACTAAGCAAACTAAGAATCTACTAATATGTTTGATAAGAAATTTGAGATCTGTACTTTACATTACAAATAAAGATGTGATTGTATCAAATTTCCTTAAATATTGGAAGGTATTTTTAATAAAGTGAAATAGTTAAATTATTTTAAGAATAGCTCTAACCATAATAAATAAAAAGTGCCAGTGTAAACAATGGCATATACTTGTGAGTTTTAATATATATTTTTAATTTTCTACATCATTAAATTAAAGGAGAAAAGTGTGATTTCGTCAAGGTAAAATATCTTCGAAAAGTCTAACAATAAATTTTTTACATCATATAAATAATCTGTACTAAAATTTAAAAACAATTTTTCACCTAACTTATATAAAAAAATATTTCATTCTTAAATAGTTAAATATTGTAAAAATAATTTCTGTACCTAAAAATGTATTGTGTCTATTTATTTAGTAAAAATATTTGGAACTTTTTTCCATGGTAAGATTTCAGCAATACTCAGAAATTACGCGAGCGAAGCTGCGAGTTATTAACTAGTCATACTATAAGAGGAAAAAATATTAGATCAGAAATTAGATGCAAAAACAAAATAAATAAAAAAACTTACTGTGACAAGAGAGGTCGCATGGGTCTGGCAGACCCGCAGATGAAACCTCAGACAGCCGAACGAGAACTGAACGTGTGCGGAGAGGTATACCGGATGTCAGGTCAGTACCTGCTCACCAACTATTCTCGGAAGCGCAAGTCTGTCACTGCCGGGTTAATATGTTATTTTTCTTGTTTATGTACTATGTAGTTGAACTTTGTTATGCTTATGTTTTTTTTCTGTCTGCTATCTCAGCAGTGGTTGTATGTGCTGCCTACCTTCTCGTGGTGATTGCCACAGGCAGACCCTACCTACATGCAGTCCGTTCGTATTGTTTGTGTACACATTAAAATGTATAAATAAAAGATGTATAAAAATTATTACTTCCTGCTTTTTAGTCTTCAACATGCATTGTAATCCAGTTATCAGCTATGTTTAAACATTTTAAAGTGTCTACTTGATCGGGAAGTTACTAAAAACAGATCGTAAAATTATTGGAGAACTTAATGAAAACTTGGTAAATTAGTTGCATTAATTAAGTTTCAATGTTTGTAACGTTGCAGGAACCCTGCCCTCCTAGCTCAATATTTTTCTTTTAAACTATTTTTTATGCATGTAAATATTTCTTAAAAAATCTTTCTAATTATATTTTACCGTTTTCATGTATTTCAGGGTTAATGTCTGCACTTGCTTTGTGTTTTAAGAGTGTACCTTGTATTTTAAGAGACGTTTTCAATCATTACTATTTTTTATGTAATTATTCACAAAGAAGTCGCTGTACTAGATTTTTGCCGGTTTTGGGCCTACTTTTTCAGGTTTTTCTAAATAAGTTGAATTTTGTCAAGTAATTTGTGTTGGGATTGCTGCTCTTAATTTTAATTAACGTGTGGAATGATTCTAGAACACGGGACTGTGTCTGGTGTGATGGTTAGAAAGAGAGGCATGAGAGGCCTGCAAGTGTAAGTGAGAAAGAAATAGTAATTACCCTCAGAGATAAAGACGGGAATTCCCCCACTGCGTGGGAACTGAGTGATAACTGCTATCTCACGGTGTGGGAGAGAGAACGAGAATAGGAATCCCCGATTTTGATGTGAAATTAAAAAGAGACAGATCAAGGGAAGCCCCGAGTTATGTGTGTACAGGGTTTTTTCCATCTATTGTAATTTGTTCTGTGATTGGCTTGTATCTGTAAGCGTGAATGAAGCGTGCGTGTGATTGGTCGGTGAGGTCATGTGACTTCTCCCTGCGTGGAGGAGAGTGTGGCAGGACTTCACCAGTCGTCTGCCGACTGCTGCACCAGTAGGTCGCGTTCCGTGGCTTCTCGCCAAATTATGTAGAATTTGTAAAGAGATAATTTAACGTTGGTGGTCAGAGCCAAGGCGAGTATTAAGTTAACCTATTTTTTTTATTATTTTTATTCGGACAGTACCAAATTAGAAATTGTGATCACCGACGTTGGCGTTTTGGCTCGTGGCGAAATTCGTTTTCGCTGGGTGCGGTCATGTTTAAGGCCGCACTTATTTCGTGTACTTGCAGTAAAATGTTACTGAAGGACATTAGTTTTCTCTAATTCTCATCGCGCAAGCTGCGTGCGTTTTTCGACAGGCGGATGTACGATTGGAACGAGTGAGAAAGAATTGAAAAGGGTTTCGATTCTATTTGAAAAAATAAAAACAACAAAATTACAATCGGCGTTGAACATCTGTTTATTTTTGTATATAACGAACCGTTATATGTTCTTATCCAAAGCCACGATGCAGTTCATTACATTTCTCTAAGCAATAAAATTTAATACTTTACAAAAAACAACCCTTTTAATGTTGTGAAGCAAAATCAATGAGTCCATGCATTTCATTTTCTAGACTGTCTATTATAAGTAATTTTTTAAGTGAAACTTCTTTGGGCACGATGAGAGTAACATTTCAAGGCCGAATTTAAATGCAATGTTTTCGTGAAACATTGCTGTGAAATGTTTCCCATTGCGGATGGTGCAGAAAACTTATCGGACCCGTTTCCCTTGGACGGACTACACATGGAGGCGTGAGGCTCAGGTTTACATTGTCCACTAAGTGGATAATGTATATCTCATTGATACACTGAGTTGATCAAACCATGATTGTGTGGGTTAAAGTGAACTTACATTCTAAAGAATGTCATTTTTTGTGGCTATGAAAATTTTTTTATTTGACCTTTACTAATTATAACAAATAATTATACATCAGTTTTGTAATTTTAGTGTGGGGTTATTACAACACATAAAAAAAAGATAAATTACAAACCAATCATTAAAATTTGATATATTTTAGGAATTGACAAAGTGTGACTGAAAGGGTTAATCCGGTCATGTTGCAGGGATAGGCGGGTCGCGGTAATAGGAACCCACCTGCGCCTTACACCACCCGACTTGCTGGCATCATTAAGAGAGTATTTGGGCAGAGGGCAACACAAGCTTTGAGCTTATTGTTGCACACTATGCCATGGGTCATATTGCAAAAAATTGTGTTCTTTTAAGTATGTATTATTTTAGTTATTTGTGTAAATCAGTATTATTAAAAATTGTTGTGCTAGTATTTTTTGGCTGTGAGTAGTATATATTGAAGGCTCCTGCGGCAGGCTTTAAGGCTGTGGATTGATGATTGTCTGTCCGCCATCTTGGATTGTGACGTCACGGCGGCCATCTTGGATGGTAGTGACCTTGACCTTGACCCCGGCGGCCATTTTGGATCCACCATCTTGGATCCGCCATCTTGGATCCGCCATTTTGGATGACGTAATTGTGTGTTCTCGAACTTTCCGGTGATGTGTTTTCCGCCATTTTGAATTATGACGTCACCGTTGCAGTTTCCGTTACGGCCGCCATCTTTAACTTTTTTATTTATTATCCAATTTTAATGAATTTTTTTTAAATTTATAAAAAAAATAATAAAATTTTAATAAAATATTTATAAAAAATATACTTTTACGACACGGAGTTCGGAGTCCTCGGTTCGAACCCGGCGAGTGCAAAAAAAAAATATTAAAAATGGCAACCGATTCTTCCCCCGCGGTGGGTGCAGGCAGACTGACTCCCACCACTTTTTTTCAACGCATATATATCGTCACCCAGTATGACGTCATGTCCGCCATCTTGTCTTCGTTGCTGGAGACCACCATCTTGTTTTCGTCGGCGAGAGTGCGCTGACGCCATGTTAGTTTAATTCTTACCCGCTAGAGTGCAGTAATCATTTATTACTGTGACACCCGCCATCTTGAAATTTGGCCGCCATCTTGAAAATCCGTAATTATTTAGCTAGGAATTCGGGAAAAAGTTCAAAATTCATCAAAAAATTAACTTAATAGAATTCTGATTATATCGATTCCCGTCCTTGGTTTGAAACCGCTAAGAGCAAAAACATAAAAAAAAACATCAGATCCTTCCTCCACAGAAGCCACCTACAGACTGACCTACCTCCACCAATAACAAGGTATTTACCATCAGCTGGTATGACGTCATGTCCGTCATCTTGTCTTCATCCACTGGAGACCACCAACCTGTTTTCGTCCGTTAGAGTGTGCCGATACCATGTTAGTATAATTTTCTGGGCACCATACCATTGTCCTCAACTGTTGGCATTAAACTTTGTCATTGACCTTGAACTTTGACCTTGACCTTGAAATTTGACCTTGACCTTAAAATTTTACAGTACCTTGATCTTTGACTTTTAACCTTGATGAACATCATGGATCCGTCATTGTATGTTCACTACATGCTACCAGGAGCTACCACATGCTAGCGATCATTGTCAACATCATGTTTTCGTCTGCTGGAGGACACATTATTGTGTGTACTCGTCTTACCATCATGCTAGTTTTATTATAACCTGCTACAGTGCAGTAATCATTTATTACTGAGGTGCCCACCATCTTGAAATTCGGCCGCCATCTTGAAATCATGTAATTATTTAGTTAGAAATGCGGGGAAAATTCCAAAAGTCACCAAAAAAATCAATTATTAATTTCCAAATTGAATCGATGGATTCCTGTCCACGGTTCGATTCCTGACCAGTGACAGTTGTAACTAATTATTAAATAAATTTTAGATTCTGTTTTCCATTGCCTTTCGCGGAGTTAATTAATCATTCACTCTTCGAAAAAAACTCAAGTCAATATACCTGACCAACGAATTAATACATTACCGATTAGCCTATTATGAAAGTCTAATTTTTCAATAATCTGAATAACCTATAAGCCGTTCATGTACAAAACCACACATATAGACCAATTAATTTCCTTCAGTCCATGAGACCAAGTCATGTCATTATCAGACGTATAGGCTAGTCATTTCAGGTCCGCATGACCTTCTTCGTTAGCTAATTATTTTCAATTAATCCGTCGTGACATTTTTTATACTTACTAAAGGACCAAGTGACCTTGAAAAATATTTTAGTAACACCAAGAGGTATTAAACTAGTAAATATTCAATCACTACATTTTGTACTACGCACAATCAACAAAAAAGGAAGCACCGACAAAGAAAAGGCAGCACCGCCAACGAAGAGGTAGCACATTTGGAAGCACCGTCAACGGAAAGGCAGCACCGCCAACGAAAAGGCATCTCATTTGGAAGCACCGCCAACGAAAAGGCAGCACCGCCAACAAAATGACAGAACATTGGGAAGCACCGCCATCAAAAAGGCAGCACCGCCAACGAAAAGGAAGCACATTTGGAAGCACCGACAAAGAAAAGGCAGCACCGCCAACGAAAAGGAAGCACATTTGGAAGCACCGACAACGAAAAGGCAGCACCGGCATCGAAAAGGAAGCACATTTGGAAGCACCGTCAACGAAAAGGCAGCACATTTGGAAGCACCGACAACGAAAAGGCAGCACTGGCATCGAAAAGGAAACACATTTGGAAGCACCGACAACGAAAAGGAAGCACCGCCAACGAAAAGGCAGCACATTTTGAAGCACCGACAACGAAAAGGCAGCACATTAGGAAGCACCGACAACGAAAAGGCAGCACCGGCATCGAAAAAGGCACCACATTTGGAAGCACCGACCACGGAAAGGCAGCACATTTGGAAGCACCGACAAAGAAAAGGCAGCACCGTCAACGAAAAGGCAGCGCATTTGAAAGCACCGTCAACGAAAAGGCAGCACATTTGAAAGCACCATCAACGAAAAGGCAGCATTTTTGGAAGCACCGACAACGAAAAGGTAGCACATTTTGGAAGCACCGTCATCGAAAAGGCAGCACCATCAATGAAAAGCCAGCACATTTGGTAGCACCGACAACGAAAAGTCAGCACCGCCAAAGAAAAGGCAGCACATTTGGAAGCACCGACAACGAAAAGGCAGCACCGCCAACGAAAAGGCAGCACATTCGGAAGCACCGACAACGAAAAGGAAGCACCATCAACGAAAAGAAAGCACATTTGGAAGCACAAGTTACGAGAACTTAGTCTTAGTTAGAAATCTGAATGCAAGAAAAAAAAACATTAAATTTTTATAATTGCAATTATTTATTTCTTTACATTATACAAATACAAGTAAAACAAGCCATTATTGTATGTAGCCAGCTTTCCTCAGTTCTTTGAGTATGAATGATATTTCTTTGATGCACGAATAGTTTCCTGCACAAATCGAGTCATGTAGAAGTCTTAGCCGGTCAACCAATATGTTTGGATCGTTCCATGAAGTGTAATCAGTCTCTTCTACCACCATCTTACTTGTTTGATTATTATAAATATTATTTTCTCTGGTGTCTTCCGTTTTAACAGCATCCTCAGGGTAACTTTCATTATCGAGACAATGATCATCACAAGCTTGATCCGATTTATTTAATATATCACGATGTTTCCATCGTTTCGGTCTCAGGACACCACCACAGTCTTCGATCTTGCCTGCTTTAGTTGCATCATCACAGTCTATACCTTTGTCAACAGCCGCAGAGTCGCTGTAGCAATCACCGTAGAAGGCATCATCTTCACCCAGATTACTGTAAGAATTCGATGTCGATGAGGTCGAAGCGTCTTCATCGTCTTTATGCTTCCTTTTTAGGAGTCCATCATTTTTACAAAGTAGGAAAGATCTACTTGAATTCGGCTGGAATGTATTCTCACTTTTCACGTTAAAGATTCTTCCATTGGCTTCATTCTTCCATAAATCATAATCGTCCTTCAATTTAAGTTCTTTATCGAGATCGGAAGAGCCGCGATCATAATCTCTCCCAAGACAAGGAAAATTATTGTCGTAATGCAGATCACTCTTCCTTAGTCTAGTAGAACCATCGTTGTCCTCTAGCTTGTACACAGGCTTGGCGTTACAAGTTCTGTCATGTCTTTTTAAGCTCTCTCTCCGCGTAAACGACTTGCTACATCGAACACATCTTATCATATTACGTAGTGGATTTTTATCACAGTCATTCTTCTCGTGTTGTCTTCCATTCTTTCTCAAGATAAATTCTGTGCTGCAAAACTTACACCTGTGTCCTTTCGATACAGGAACAGTCACCGAATCAGGATTCATATTAGTTACTGAGACTATGGTCAGATGCAAACTGAATTAATTAAATTAGATACATTACTTAAATATAATTTTTAATATTTCATCTGCAAGAATTAAGTTACCTCATTCAAAAGAAATTGTTACATGTGGTCTCGATTATTAGCATGTGATGTCGCCACGTGTT
>NW_026962800.1:10000-29157 GCF_032445375.1 Bacillus rossius redtenbacheri
TCGCGCACCGGTCTGAAGACCTCACTAAATCATTCAATCGGTAGTAGCGACGGGCGGTGTGTACAAAGGGCAGGGACGTAATCAACGCGAGCTTATGACTCGCGCTTACTGGGAATTCCTCGTTCATGGGGTACAATTGCAAGCCCCAATCCCTAGCACGAAGGAGGTTCAACGGGTTACCCGGCCCTTTCGGGCTAGGAGGACACGCTGATTCCTTCAGTGTAGCGCGCGTGCGGCCCAGAACATCTAAGGGCATCACAGACCTGTTATTGCTCAATCTCGTGCGGCTAGAAGCCGCCTGTCCCTCTAAGAAGATCATTTGTCGCCGGTAGCACGAAGGGATACCGGAAGCGACTAGTTAGCAGGCCAGAGTCTCGTTCGTTATCGGAATTAACCAGACAAATCGCTCCACCAACTAAGAACGGCCATGCACCACCACCCACCGAATCAAGAAAGAGCTCTCAATCTGTCAATCCTTCCGGTGTCCGGGCCTGGTGAGGTTTCCCGTGTTGAGTCAAATTAAGCCGCAGGCTCCACTCCTGGTGGTGCCCTTCCGTCAATTCCTTTAAGTTTCAGCTTTGCAACCATACTTCCCCCGGAACCCAAAAGCTTTGGTTTCCCGGAAGCTGCCCGCCGAGTCATCGGAGGAACTTCGGCGGATCGCTAGCTGGCATCGTTTATGGTTAGAACTAGGGCGGTATCTGATCGCCTTCGAACCTCTAACTTTCGTTCTTGATTAATGAAAACACACATGGCAAATGCTTTCGCTTAGGTTCGTCTTGCGACGATCCAAGAATTTCACCTCTAACGTCGCAATACGAATGCCCCCGTTTGTCCCTGTTAATCATTACCTCGGGTTCCGAAAACCAACAAAATAGAACCGAGGTCCTATTCCATTATTCCATGCACACAATATTCAGGCGAAACACTGCCTGCTTTGAGCACTCTAATTTGTTCAAAGTAAACGTGCCGGCCCACCTCGACACTCGGTGAAGAGCACCGCGGTAGGATTGCATCGGACCGCCGACGCGCGGGGCCCAAGCATGCACCCCGGGACGAAACACCCGCATCCAACCCGGCCTCCGCGAAGAGGTTACGAGAGGAGGGGCGAACGCCCGAGGGAAGGGGCTTGCCGCGGCCGACCGCATCCACCGGCAGGACGTCCGCACGGGCATGCCAGTTAGACACCGACGAACGGTGAACCGACAGCGTGGGACACAAGTCCAACTACGAGCTTTTTAACCGCAACAACTTTAATATACGCTATTGGAGCTGGAATTACCGCGGCTGCTGGCACCAGACTTGCCCTCCAATGGATACTCGTTAAAGGGTTTAAAGTGTTCTCATTCCGATTACGGGGCCTCGGATGAGTCCCGTATCGTTATTTTTCGTCACTACCTCCCCGTGCCGGGAGTGGGTAATTTGCGCGCCTGCTGCCTTCCTTGGATGTGGTAGCCGTTTCTCAGGCTCCCTCTCCGGAATCGAACCCTGATTCCCCGTTACCCGTTACAACCATGGTAGGCGCAGAACCTACCATCGACAGTTGATAAGGCAGACATTTGAAAGATGCGTCGCCGGTACGGAGACCGTGCGATCAGCACAAAGTTATCCAGAGTCACCAAAGCAAACGGACGCAGACGAGCCACGCCGATTGGTTTTGATCTAATAAAAGCATCCCTCCCATTTCTGGTCGGGACTCAGTTCAGCATGTATTAGCTCTAGAATTACCACAGTTATCCAAGTCATGTGGTACGATCTAAGGAACCATAACTGATTTAATGAGCCATTCGCGGTTTCACCTTATTTTGGCTTGCACTTAGACATGCATGGCTTAATCTTTGAGACAAGCATATGACTACTGGCAGGATCAACCAGGGAGCTGCTAGCAGCTTTTTTTTTCGTTCGGAGGAACCTCCCGGGTCCGCAGAGCACCGGGTCCGAATCTTATGATGTACATTTTTTTTTCCTTCTGTATCAACAAGTACGGGGGCGACTTCCCAATATCGACACCCGCTTTGCAATTGCAAAGTCTTTCCTTCCATCTCTAATTAATTTTCCTAGGGAGTAGGCGAGGCCAAACTTCCAAGGCTTTCACTGGCGAATATATCGCGCTCTTAGAAACTCGCATGGTACTTGGCGAGTGGATTTCAAATTATATGATCGGTGCCCACATTCGGGCGCGGCCCACTGCGGGAGCAGACCGTTGGCCCGTGGGCTCGCTGTGAACTAATTTGCCCACTGGTCCGAAAAGTATTCATTTCTAAACACCTTTGGCCAGGGCTGAAGACCGCGACTAACCCCTTTGAAACTTGTCTCTCAGGGAGCTGCGATCCATCAAACATTTCATTGTTAACAGAGGGGAACCATTACTTGGTTAAGACGATAGGACACGCGTTCCCCACCATTTCGCATCCAATCGAATTGCCGCACAAGAGCTCGTTACCTGAGAAAGGTATAGCATTGGCTCGCAGCTAGTGTATTGCAGTTCAGACAGATAGGCCACTTTAGATAGTTCTTAGTGTTCACAGTTATCACCAAGACTAGACCCATATGGATTTAATTCTTCAAGGAGCAGCGGTCCACCAATAAGAGAGATGAAGACATGTTTTCGGATGGCCACAACGCCCCCTCGCCACCCAAATGTGCATGTTTTAAGTGTACATTGGGAGTCGACGGAACATCGGGAGTCCGCTTGCTTTCTCCGGATCAGCTGCCACCCCCCTGATCTACCAGATAGACAAGAACATGTCTTCTCCACCAATCTCATCCACCGAAGCTCCGATCATGGCTTCTTCTACCTTTATACTGATATACCCCCACGGAGCAACATGCGGGCAAGGGAACTCTTGCTACCCTTCAGTAAAGCAGGTATCTCTTATAGATGGTGACTGCACCTTGGCCAGGATTGAAGACCGCGACTAACCCCTTTGAAACTTGTCTCTCAGGGAGCTGCGATCCATCAAACATTTCATTGTTAACAGAGGGGAACCATTACTTGGTTAAGACGATAGGACACGCGTTCCCCACCATTTCGCATCCAATCGAATTGCCGCACAAGAGCTCGTTACCTAAGAAAGGTATAGCATTGGCTCGCAGCTAGTGTATTGCAGTTCAGACAGATAGGCCACTTTAGATAGTTCTTAGTGTTCACAGTTATCACCAAGACTAGACCCATATGGAATTAATTCTTCAAGGAGCAGCGGTCCACCAATAAGAGAGATGAAGACATGTTTTCGGATGGCCACAACGCCCCCTCGCCACCCAAATGTGCATGTTTCAAGTGTACATTGGGAGTCGACGGAACATCGGGAGTCCGCTTGCTTTCTCTCCGGATCAGCTGCCACCCCCCTGATCTACCAGATAGACAAGAACATGTCTTCTCCGCCAATCTCATCCACCGAAGCTCCGATCATGGCTTCTTCTACCTTTATACTGATATACCCCCACGGAGCAACATGCGGGCAAGGGAACTCTTGCTACCCTTCAGTAAAGCAGGTATCTCTTATAGATGGTGACTGCACCTTGGCCAGGATTGAAGACCGCGACTAACCCCTTTGAAACTTGTCTCTCAGGGAGCTGCGATCCATCAAACATTTCATTGTTAACAGAGGGGAACCATTACTTGGTTAAGACGACCGGACACGCGTTCCCCACCATTTCGCATCCAATCGAATCGCCGCACAAGAGCTCGTTACCTGAGAAAGGTATAGCATTGGCTCGCAGCTTGTGTATTGCAGTTCAGACAGATAGGCCACTTTAGATAGTTCTTCGTGTTCACAGTTAAGACCACGGCTAGACCCATATGGAATTAATTCTTCAAGGAGCAGCGGTACACCAAGCATTTCATTGTGTACTAGAAAGCACCTCTACCATGTAACAAACATACGACCACCAAATTTCTGCTTACTTCCCCCAGCGGATAGTATTTGCTAGTATCATCCACAAAGTAAATCAATTTTTTCAATGTACCGCTTCTTGGGGGAACTGGGCATGAATCAATCAAGCATTTTGAGGTAGCATGTCCGCTTCACCGCGAGGTGCTCTGAATACCATTATACATTCTTTTTCATCATCCACTTTCAGACCACTACAAGACCCATACTGAATTAATTCCTCAAGGAGCTGCAGTCCACAAAACATTTTACTGTGTACTAGAGGGCACCTCCACCATGTAACAGAAAACATACAACCTTCTTAATTTAATTCTGCATTGTTTCCCAGACGATTTGTTAGCCATACAACAGTACCATCCACAGTAATTCACCTCTTTGAAATCCAATGCATTGTAGAGAAACTGAGGTGGTAGCATTCAAACCGTTCTGTAATGTTAATTCTGCTTCATAGAAAGGTGCTACAGGTTCCACAATAATTAATTGGATATTTTTGCAATATATATAGGGCGAGAAAACTCGGGGGGACTCCCTTTTCATTTATGTACATATTCTTTCCATATTGCAAATAATTCCAATTTTTCCCGATTGCATGTCCCCCTAATATACCCAAAATGGGCCTATCGATGGGTTCACAAAGGTACCCAAAATATGAGATTTTGACTGAAAGAGGCTGGCTAACTTCCGGGAACATGATCATAGGAAATAGGTCAAAATCCCGAATCGCAGTTGTTTACGAACAACCACGAACGGAGACTTAAAATAACCTATAAGGCTGGAATTCATGGGGCCTGTATAACAGGCATTTACACAGACTCTCGGGAGGGAGGGCTCTGTGGCCGGGAGAATTTTCTGGCTCCCCGCCCGAAACTTTTCAGAGTCCCTAATGCCTGCTTGAATGTGAATAAGCAGAGCCCGGTAGCTGATATTTTGCCGGGGTGTGGAGGCCCCGGTCGCCGCCAAATTCCTCTGGTCACAGCTTGTGTTAATACACATGTTAATTTTACATGCAAACCACCAATGACAATTTTCCTCGGCCGCGGAGGCCTCGGTCGCCGCCAGAATTTTCTGGTTCCCGCTCAATATATTGCAGAGTCCTGCAGGCCTGCTTCTGTAGGAATATGCAGAGCCCGGTAGCTGATATTTTGCCGGGGTGAGGAGGCCTCGGTCGCCGCCAAATTCCTCTCATCCCAGCTTGTGTTAATACACATGTTAATTTTACATGCAAAACCACCAATTACCATTTCCTCGGCCGCGGAGGCCTCGGTCGCCGGGAGATTTTCCTGGCTCCCCGCTCAATATACTGCACAGTCCCGCAGGCCTGTCTCCAGTGGAATACACACAGTCCGAGAGCCGAAAATTTGCCGGGGTGTGGAGGCCTCGGTCGCCAACAGATTGCCATAGGCTCTGGCTGCAATATTTACCGTGTATTTTTTCCCTCCAGAGACACCACTACACCCTATATAACCCAAAATGGGCCTTGACGCGTGTACACGCGGAGCCCGAGCGCCGAGAGTTCTCCCGGCCGCGGAGGCCTCGGTCGCCGGGAGAATTTCAACGGCCCCTGCTCGAAATTTTTCTAAGTCCAGAATGCCTGCTTCTCCCAGCCTGTGTTAATACACATGTTAATTTAACATGTAAAATCACCAAGGACCATTTCCTCGGCCGCGGAGGCCTCGGTCACCGCCAGAATTTTCTGGCTGCCCGCTCCCCATGGGTAGACGCGCTGCCCAAGCGCCGAGAGTTCTCCCGGCCGCGGAGGCCTCGGTCGCCGGGAGAATTTCTCCGGCCCCTGCTCGAAATTTTTCAAAGTCCAGAATGCCTGCTTCTCCCAGCATGTGTTAATACACATGTTAATTTAACATGTAATATTACCAATGACCTTTTCCTCGGCCGCGGAGGCCTCGGTCGCCGCCAGAATTTTCTGGCTGCCCGCTCCCCATGGGTAGACGCGGAGCCCGAGCGCCGAGAGTTCTCCCGGCCGCGGAGGCCTCGGTCGCCGGGAGAATTTCTCCGGCCCCTGCTCGAAATTTTTCAAAGTCCAGAATGCCTAGTTCTCCCAGCCTGTGTTAATACACATGTTAATTTAACATGTAAAATTACCAAGGATTATTATCCCGGCCGCAGAGGCCTCGGTCGCCGCCAGAAATTTCTGGCTCCCCGCTCAATGTATTGCAGAGTCCCGCAGGCTTGCTTCTCCAAGCCTGTGTTAATACACATGTTAATTTAACATGTAAAATTACAGAGGATTATTTCCCCGGCCGCGGAGGCCTCGGTCGCCGCCAGAATTTTCTGGCTGCCCGCTCAATGTATTGCAGAGTCCCGCAGGCTTGCTTCTCCAAGCCTGTGTTAATACACATGTTAATTTAACATGCAAAATCACCAATGACAAATTCCTCGGCCGCGGAGGCCTCGATCGCCGGGAAAATGTTCTGGCTCCCTGCTCGAATTTTTTTTCTAAGTCCCGATTCGCTATTACAGGCTGGCGCACGGAGTCCGAGGGGCGTAAATATGCCGGGTAGTGGTGCCTTCCGTCGCCGAGACATTTTACAATTGCCTGGGAGCAGTATTTAACATGTTAATTTTTTCCCCTCGTGACACCACTACCCCCTATATAACGCAAAATGGGCCTTGCCAAGGGGGCGCGCAACGCCCGAGCGCGGGCGTTTTTCCCGGCCGCCGAGACCTCCATCGCCGGGAGAATGTCTTCAGCTATTTGCTAGATTTCCCGATTCGCCCCGCACGACAAACAACCACGAACGAGGTGGTTTTCGAGAGTTCTCCCGGCCGCGGAGGCCTCGGTCGCAGGGAGAATTTCCCTGGCCCCTGCTCGAAATTTTTCTAAGTCCAGAATGCCTGCATCTCCCAGCCTGTGTTAAAACACATGTTAATTTAACATGTAAAATTACCAATGACCATTTCCTCGGCCGCAGAGGCCTCGGTCGCAGCCAGAATTTTCTGGCTCCCTGCTCAATATATTGCAGAGTCCCGCATGCTTGCTTCTCCAAGCCTGTGTTAATACACATGTTAATTTAACATGTAAAATTACCGAGGATTATTTCCCCGGCCGCGGAGGCCTCGGTCGCCGCCAGAAATTTCTGGCTCCCCGCTCAATATATTGCAGCGACCCGCAGGCTTGCTTCTCCCAGCCTGTGTTAATACACATGTTAATTTAACATGTAAAATCACCAAGGACCATTTCCTCGGCCGCGGAGGCCTCGGTCGCCGCCAGAATTTTCTGGCTGCCCGCTCCCCATGTGTAGACGCGGAGCCCGAGCGCCGAGAGTTCTCCCGGCCGCGGAGGCCTCGTAGCCGGGAGAATTTCTCGGGCCCCTGCTCGAAATTTTTCTAAGTCCAGAATGCCTGCTTCTCCCAGCCTGTGTTAATACACATGTTAATTTAACATGTAATTTTACCAATGACCTTTTCCTCGGCCGCGGAGGCCTCGGTCGCCGCCAGAATTTTCTGGCTCCCGGCTCAATATATTACAGAGTCCCGCAGGCCTGTCTCCAGTGGAATACACACAGTCCGAGAGCCGAAAATTTGCCGGGGTGTGGAGGCCTCGGTCGCCAACAGATTGCCATAGGCTCTGGCTGCAATATTTACCGTGTATTTTTTCCCTCCAGAGACACCACTACCCCCTATAAAACCCAAAATAGGCCTTGCGGTGGGTACACGCAGAGCCCGAGCGCCGAAGTTCTCCCGGCCGCGGAGGCCTCGGTCGCCGGGAGAATTTCTCCGGCCCCTGCTCGAAATTTTTCAAAGTCCAGAATGCCTGCTTCTCCCAGCCTGTGTTAATACACATGTTAATTTAACATGTTAAATTATCGAGGATTATTTCCCCGGCCGTGGAGGCCTCGGTCGCCGCCAGAATTTTCTGGCTCCCCGCTCAATATATTGCAGAGTCCCGCAGGCTTGCTTCTCCCAGCCTGTGTTAATACACATGTTAATTTAACATGTAAAATCACCGAGGACCATTTCCTCGGCCGCGGAGGCCTCGGTCGCCGCCAGAATTTTCTGGCTCACCTCTCAATGTATTGCAGAGTCCCGCAGGCTTGGTTCTCCAAGCCTGTGTTAATACACATGTTAATTTAACATGTAAAATTACCGAGGATTATTTCCCCGGCCGCGGAGGCCTCGGTCGCCGCCAGAATTTTCTGGCTCCCCGCTCAATGTATTGCAGAGTCCCGCAGGCTTGGTTCTCCAAGCCTGTGTTAATACACATGTTAATTTAACATGTAAAATTACCGAGGATTATTTCCCCGGCCACGGAGGCCTCGGTCGCCGACAGAATTGTCTGGCTCCCTGCTCGAATTTTTTCTAAGTCCCGATTCGCTATTACAGGCTGGCGCACGGAGTCAGAGGGGCGGGAATTCGCCGGGTAGTGGTGCCTTCCGTCGCCGAGACATTTTTCTATTGCCTGGAAGCTGTATTTAACATGTTAATTTTTTCCCCCTCGGGACACCACTACCCCCTATATAACCCAACATGGGCCTTGCCGCGGGTACACGCGGAGCCCGAGCGCCGAGTGTTCTCCCGGCCGCGGAGGCCTCGGTCGCCGGGAGAATTTCTCCGGCCCCTGCTCGAAATTTTTCAAAGTCCAGAATGCCTGCTTCTCCCAGCCTGTGTTAATACACATGTTAATTTAACATGTTAAATTACCGAGGATTATTTCCCCGGCCGTGGAGGCCTCGGTCGCCGCCAGAATTTTCTGGCTCCCCGCTCAATATATTGCAGAGTCCCGCAGGCTTGCTTTTCCCAGCCTGTGTTAATACACATGTTAATTTAACATGTAAAATTACCAATGACCATTTCCTCGGCCGCAGAGGCCTCGGTCGCCGCCAGAATTTTCTGGCTCCCCGCTCAATGTATTGCAGAGTCCCGCAGGCATGCTTCTCCAAGCCTGTGTTAATACACATGTTAATTTAACATGTTAAATTACCGAGGATTATTTCCCCGGCCGTGGAGGCCTCGGTCGCCGCCAGAATTTTCTGGCTCCCCGCTCAATATATTGCAGAGTCCCGCAGGCTTGCTTTTCCCAGCCTGTGTTAATACACATGTTAATTTAACATGTAAAATCACCAAGGACCATTTCCTCGGCCGCGGAGGCCTCGGTCGCCGCCAGAATTTTCTGGCTTCCCGCTCCCCATGGGTAGACGCGGAGCCCGAGCGCCGAGAGTTCTCCCGGCCGCGGAGGCCTCGGTCGCCGGGAGAATTTCTCCGGCCCCTGCTCGAAATTTTTCAAAGTCTAGAATGCCTAGTTCTCCCAGCCTGTGTTAATACACATGTTAATTTAACATGTAAAATTACCAAGGATTATTATCCCGGCCGCAGAGGCCTCGGTCGCCGCCAGAAATTTCTGGCTCCCCGCTCAATGTATTGCAGCGTCCCGCAGGCTTGCTTCTCCAAGCCTGTGTTAATACACATGTTAATTTAACATGTAAAATTACAGAGGATTATTTCCCCGGCCGCGGAGGCCTCGGTCGCCGCCAGAATTTTCTGGCTGCCCGCTCAATGTATTGCAGAGTCCCGCAGGCTTGCTTCTCCAAGCCTGTGTTAATACACATGTTAATTTAACATGCAAAATCACCAATGACAAATTCCTCGGCCGCGGAGGCCTCGATCGCCGGGAAAATGTTCTGGCTCCCTGCTCGAATTTTTTTTCTAAGTCCCGATTCGCTATTACAGGCTGGCGCACGGAGTCCGAGGGGCGTAAATATGCCGGGTAGTGGTGCCTTCCGTCGCCGAGACATTTTACAATTGCCTGGGAGCAGTATTTAACATGTTAATTTTTTCCCCTCGGGACACCACTACCCCCTATATAACCCAAAATGGGCCTTGCCAAGGGGGCGCGCAACGCCCGAGCGCGGGCGTTTTTCCCGGCCGCCGAGGCCTCCATCGCCGGGAGAATGTCTTCAGCTATTTGCTAGATTTCCCGATTCGCCCCGCACGGCAAACAACCACGAACGAGGTGGTTTTCGAGAGTTCTCCCGGCCGCGGAGGCCTCGGTCGCCGGGAGAATTTCTCGGGCCCCTGCTCGAAATTTTTCTAAGTCCAGAATGCCTGCATCTCCCAGCCTGTGTTAAAACACATGTTAATTTAACATGTAAAATTACCAATGACCATTTCCTCGGCCGCAGAGGCCTCGGTCGCAGCCAGAATTTTCTGGCTCCCTGCTCAATATATTGCAGAGTCCCGCATGCTTGCTTCTCCCAGCCTGTGTTAATACACATGGTTATTTAACATGTAAAATTACCGAGGATTATTTCCCTGGCCGCAGAGGCCGCGGTCGCCGCCAGAATTTTCTGGCTCCCCGCTCAATGTATTGCAGAGTCCCGCAGGCTTGCTTCTCCAAGCCTGTGTTAATACACATGTTAATTTAACATGTAAAATTACCGAGGATTATTTCCCCGGCCGCGGAGGCCTCGGTCGCCGCCAGAATTTTCTGGCTCCCCGCTCAATATATTGCAGCGACCCGCAGGCTTGCTTCTCCCAGCCTGTGTTAATACACATGTTAATTTAACATGTAAAATTACCGAGGATTATTTCCCCGGCCGCGGAGGCTTCGGTCGCCGCCAGAATTTTCTGGCTCCCGGCTCAATATATTACAGAGTCCCGCAGGCCTGTCTCCAGTGGAATACACACAGTCCGAGAGCCGAAAATTTGCCGGGGTGTGGAGGCCTCGGTCGCCAACAGATTGCCATAGGCTCTGGCTGCAATATTTACCGTGTATTTTTTCCCTCCAGAGACACCACTACCCCCTATATAACCCAAAATGGGCCTTGCGGCGTGTACACGCGGAGCCCGAGCGCCGAAGTTCTCCCGGCCGCGGAGGCCTCGGTCGCCGGGAGAATTTCTCCGGCCCCTGCTCGAAATTTTTCAAAGTCCAGAATGCCTGCTTCTCCCAGCCTGTGTTAATACACATGTTAATTTAACATGTAAAATTACCGAGGATTATTTCCCCGGCCGCGGAGGCCTCGGTCGCCGCCAGAATTTTCTGGCTCCCCGCTCAATGTATTGCAGAGTCCCGCAGGCTTGCTTCTCCCAGCCTGTGTTAATACACATGTTAATTTAACATGTAAAATCATTGAGGACCATTTCCTCGGCCGCGGAGGCCTCGGTCGCCGCCAGAATTTTCTGGCTCCCCGCTCAATGTATTGCAGAGTCCCGCAGGCTTGCTTCTCCCAGCCTGTGTTAATACACATGTTAATTTAACATGTAAAATCAACAAGGACCATTTCCTCGGCCGCGGAGGCCTCGGTCGCCGCCAGAATTTTCTGGCTGCCCGCTCCCCATTGGTAGACGCGGAGCCCGAGCGCCGAGAGTTCTCCCGGCCGCGGAGGCCTCGGTCGCCGGGAGAATTTCTCCGGCCCCTGCTCGAAATTTTTCAAAGTCCAGAATGCCTGCTTCTCCCAGCATGTGTTAATACACATGTTAATTTAACATGTAATATTACCAATGACCTTTTCCTCGTCCGCGGAGGCCTCGGTCGCCGCCAGAATTTTCTGGCTGCCCGCTCCCCATGGGTAGACGCGCTGCCCGAGCGCCGAGATTTCTCCCGGCCGCGGAGGCCTCTGTCGCCGGGAGAATTTCTCTGGCCCCTGCTCGAAATTTTTCAAAGTCCAGAATGCCTAGTTCTCCCAGCCTGTGTTAATACACATGTTAATTTAACATGTAAAATTACCAAGGATTATTATCCCGGCCGCAGAGGCCTCGGTCGCCGCCAGAAATTTCTGGCTCCCCGCTCAATGTATTGCAGAGACCCGCAGGCTTGCTTCTCCAAGCCTGTGTTAATACACATGTTAATTTAACATGTAAAATTACCGAGGATTATTTCCCCGGCCGCGGAGGCCTCGATCGCCGCCAGAAATTTCTGGCTCCCCGCTCAATATATTGCAGCGACCCGCAGGCTTGCTTCTCCCAGCCTGTGTTAATACACATGTTAATTTAACATGTAAAATCACCAAGGACCATTTCCTCGGCCGCGGAGGCCTCGGTCGCCGCCAGAATTTTCTGGCTGCCCGCTCCCCATGTGTAGACGCGGAGCCCGAGCGCCGAGAGTTCTCCCGGCCGCGGAGGCCTCGGTCGCCGCCAGAATTTTCTGGCTCCCCGCTCAATGTATTGCAGAGTCCCGCAGGCTTGCTTCTCCAAGCCTGTGTTAATACACATGTTAATTTAACATGCAAAATCACCAATGACAATTTCCTCGGCCGCGGAGGCCTCCATCGCCGGGAGAATTTTCTGGCTCTCTGCTCGAATTTTTTCTAAGTCCCGATTCGCTATTACAGGCTGGCGCACGGAGTCCGAGGGGCGGAAATATGCCGGGTAGTGGTGCCTTCCGTCGCCGAGACATTTTACAATTGCCTGGGAGCAGTATTTAACATGTTAATTTTTTCCCCCTCGGGACACCACTACCCCCTATATAACCCAAAATGGGCCATGCAATGGGTGCCCACAACGCCCGAGCGCGGGCATTTTTCCCGGGCGCCGAGGCCTCGATCGCCGGGAGAATGTCTCCAGCTATTTGCATGATGTCCCGATTCGCCCCACAAGGCGAACAACCACGAACGAGGTGGTTTTCGTTCGTGGTTGTTTTCGTTCGTGGTTGTTTACTGTTCGTGGTTGTTTTCATTCGTGGTTGTTGTGCGTTCGTGGTTGTTGTCGTTCGGGGTTGTTTTCCGTTCGTGGTTGTTGTCGTTCGTGGTTGTTGTCGTTCGTGGTTGTTGTCGTTCGTGGTTGTTTTCCGTTCGTGGTTGTTTTACGTTCGTGGTTGTTTTCGAGGCAATTGGTACTTTGAAAATTTCAATCGGTTAGCTAGAAAAAATTCTCCCGGCGGTGATTGCCTTGATCGCCGGGAGAATTTTCTGGCTCCCCGATAAAATTTTTTCCAAGTCCCGATTCGCTCTTACTAGCTGGCGCACGGAGTCCGAGGGGCGGGAATTCGCCGGGTAGTGGTGTGTTCCGTCGCCGAGACATTTTCCTATTGCCTGGAAGCAGTATTTAACATGTTAATTTTTTCCCCCTCGGGACACCACTACCCCCTATATAACACAAAATGGGCCTTGCCGCGGGTACACCCGGAGCCCGAGCGCCGAGAGTTCTCCCGGCCGCAGAGGCCTCGGTCGCCGGGAGATTTTCTCCGGCCCCTGCTCGAAATTTTCCAAAGTCCAGAATGCCTGCTTCTCCCAGCCTGTGTTAATACACATGTTAATTTAACATGTAAAATCACCAAGGACCATTTCCTCGGCCGCGGAGGCCTCGGTCGCCGCCAGAATTTTCTGGCTGCCCGCTCCCCAAGGGTAGACGCGGAGCCCGAGCGCCGAGAGTTCTCCCGGCCGCGGAGGCCTCGGTCGCCGGGAGAATTTCTCCGGCCCCTGCTCGAAATTTTTCAAAGTCCAGAATGCCTGCTTCTCCCAGCATGTGTTAATACACATGTTAATTTAACATGTAATATTACCAATGACCTTTTCCTCGGCCGCGGAGGCCTCGGTCGCCGCCAGAATTTTCTGGCTGCCCGCTCCCCATGGGTAGACGCGGAGCCCGAGCGCCGAGAGTTCTCCCGGCCGCGGAGGCCTCGGTCGCCGGGAGAATTTCTCCGGCCCCTGCTCGAAATTTTTCAAAGTCCAGAATGCCTAGTTCTCCCAGCCTGTGTTAATACACATGTTAATTTAACATGTAAAATTACCAAGGATTATTATCCCGGCCGCAGAGGCCTCGGTCGCCGCCAGAAATTTCTGGCTCCCCGCTCAATGTATTGCAGAGTCCCGCAGGCTTGCTTCTCCAAGCCTGTGTTAATACACATGTTAATTTAACATGTAAAATTACAGAGGATTATTTCCCCGGCCGCGGAGGCCACGGTCGCCGCCAGAATTTTCTGGCTGCCCGCTCAATGTATTGCAGAGTCCCGCAGGCTTGCTTCTCCAAGCCTGTGTTAATACACATGTTAATTTAACATGCAAAATCACCAATGACAAATTCCTCGGCCGCGGAGGCCTCGATCGCCGGGAAAATGTTCTGGCTCCCTGCTCGAATTTTTTTTCTAAGTCCCGATTCGCTATTACAGGCTGGCGCACGGAGTCCGAGGGGCGTAAATATGCCGGGTAGTGGTGCCTTCCGTCGCCGAGACATTTTACAATTGCCTGGGAGCAGTATTTAACATGTTAATTTTTTCCCCTCGGGACACCACTACCCCCTATATAACCCAAAATGGGCCTTGCCAAGGGGGCGCGCAACGCCCGAGCGCGGGCGTTTTTCCCGGCCGCCGAGGCCTCCATCGCCGGGAGAATGTCTTCAGCTATTTGCTAGATTTCCCGATTCGCCCCGCACGGCAAACAACCACGAACGAGGTGGTTTTCGAGAGTTCTCCCGGCCGCAGAGGCCTCGGTCGCCGGGAGAATTTCTCGGGCCCCTGCTCGAAATTTTTCTAAGTCCAGAATGCCTGCATCTCCCAGCCTGTGTTAAAACACATGTTAATTTAACATGTAAAATTACCAATGACCATTTCCTCGGCCGCAGAGGCCTCGGTCGCAGCCAGAATTTTCTGGCTCCCTGCTCAATATATTGCAGAGTCCCGCATGCTTGCTTCTCCCAGCCTGTGTTAATACACATGGTTATTTAACATGTAAAATTACCGAGGATTATTTCCCTGGCCGCAGAGGCCGCGGTCGCCGCCAGAATTTTCTGGCTCCCCGCTCAATGTATTGCAGAGTCCCGCAGGCTTGCTTCTCCAAGCCTGTGTTAATACACATGTTAATTTAACATGTAAAATTACCGAGGATTATTTCCCCGGCCGCGGAGGCCTCGGTCGCCGCCAGAATTTTCTGGCTCCCCGCTCAATATATTGCAGCGACCCGCAGGCTTGCTTCTCCCAGCCTGTGTTAATACACATGTTAATTTAACATGTAAAATTACCGAGGATTATTTCCCCGGCCGCGGAGGCCTCGGTCGCCGCCAGAATTTTCTGGCTCCCGGCTCAATATATTACAGAGTCCCGCAGGCCTGTCTCCAGTGGAATACACACAGTCCGAGAGCCGAAAATTTGCCGGCGTGTGGAGGCCTCGGTCGCCAACAGATTGCCATAGGCTCTGGCTGCAATATTTACCGTGTATTTTTTCCCTCCAGAGACACCACTACCCCCTATATAACCCAAAATGGGCCTTGCGGCGGGTACACGCGGAGCCCGAGCGCCGAAGTTCTCCCGGCCGCGGAGGCCTCGGTCGCCGGGAGAATTTCTCCGGCCCCTGCTCGAAATTTTTCAAAGTCCAGAATGCCTGCTTCTCCCAGCCTGTGTTAATACACATGTTAATTTAACATGTAAAATTACCGAGGATTATTTCCCCGGCCGCGGAGGCCTCGGTCGCCGCCAGAATTTTCTGGCTCCCCGCTCAATGTATTGCAGAGTCCCGCAGGCTTGCTTCTCCCAGCCTGTGTTAATACACATGATAATTTAACATGTAAAATCATTGAGGACCATTTCCTCGGCCGCGGAGGCCTCGGTCGCCGCCAGAATTTTCTGGCTCCCCGCTCAATGTATTGCAGAGTCCCGCAGGCTTGCTTCTCCCAGCCTGTGTTAATACACATGTTAATTTAACATGTAAAATCAACAAGGACCATTTCCTCGGCCGCGGAGGCCTCGGTCGCCGCCAGAATTTTCTGGCTGCCCGCTCCCCATTGGTAGACGCGGAGCCCGAGCGCCGAGAGTTCTCCCGGCCGCGGAGGCCTCGGTCGCCGGGAGAATTTCTCCGGCCCCTGCTCGAAATTTTTCAAAGTCCAGAATGCCTGCTTCTCCCAGCATGTGTTAATACACATGTTAATTTAACATGTAATATTACCAATGACCTTTTCCTCGGCCGCGGAGGCCTCGGTCGCCGCCAGAATTTTCTGGCTGCCCGCTCCCCATGGGTAGACGCGCTGCCCGAGCGCCGAGAGTTCTCCCGGCCGCGGAGGCCTCGGTCGCCGGGAGAATTTCTCCGGCCCCTGCTCGAAATTTTTCAAAGTCCAGAATGCCTAGTTCTCCCAGCCTGTGTTAATACACATGTTAATTTAACATGTAAAATTACCAAGGATTATTATCCCGGCCGCAGAGGCCTCGGTCGCCGCCAGAAATTTCTGGCTCCCCGCTCAATGTATTGCAGAGTCCCGCAGGCTTGCTTCTCCAAGCCTGTGTTAATACACATGTTAATTTAACATGTAAAATTACCGAGGATTATTTCCCCGGCCGCGGAGGCCTCGGTCGCCGCCAGAAATTTCTGGCTCCCCGCTCAATATATTGCAGCGACCCGCAGGCTTGCTTCTCCCAGCCTGTGTTAATACACATGTTAATTTAACATGTAAAATCACCAAGGACCATTTCCTCGGCCGCGGAGGCCTCGGTCGCCGCCAGAATTTTCTGGCTGCCCGCTCCCCATGTGTAGACGCGGAGCCCGAGCGCCGAGAGTTCTCCCGGCCGCGGAGGCCTCGGTCGCCGCCAGAATTTTCTGGCTCCCCGCTCAATGTATTGCAGAGTCCCGCAGGCTTGCTTCTCCAAGCCTGTGTTAATACACATGTTAATTTAACATGCAAAATCACCAATGACAATTTCCTCGGCCGCGGAGGCCTCCATCGCCGGGAGAATTTTCTGGCTCTCTGCTCGAATTTTTTCTAAGTCCCGATTCGCTATTACAGGCTGGCGCACGGAGTCCGAGGGGCGGAAATATGCCGGGTAGTGGTGCCTTCCGTCGCCGAGACATTTTACAATTGCCTGGGAGCAGTATTTAACATGTTAATTTTTTCCCCCTCGGGACACCACTACCCCCTATATAACCCAAAATGGGCCATGCAATGGGTGCCCACAACGCCCGAGCGCGGGCATTTTTCCCGGGCGCCGAGGCCTCGATCGCCGGGAGAATGTCTCCAGCTATTTGCATGATGTCCCGATTCGCCCCACAAGGCGAACAACCACGAACGAGGTGGTTTTCGTTCGTGGTTGTTTTCGTTCGTGGTTGTTTACCGTTCGTGGTTGTTTTCATTCGTGGTTGTTGTGCGTTCGTGGTTGTTGTCGTTCGGGGTTGTTTTCCGTTCGTGGTTGTTGTCGTTCGTGGTTGTTGTCGTTCGTGGTTGTTGTCGTTCGTGGTTGTTTTCCGTTCGTGGTTGTTTTACGTTCGTGGTTGTTTTCGAGGCAATTGGTACTTTGAAAATTTCAATCGGTTAGCTAGAAAAAATTCTCCCGGCGGTGATTGCCTTGATCGCCGGGAGAATTTTCTGGCTCCCCGATAAAATTTTTTCCAAGTCCCGATTCGCTCTTACAAGCTGGCGCACGGAGTCCGAGGGGCGGGAATTCGCCGGGTAGTGGTGCGTTCCGTCGCCGAGACATTTTCCTATTGCCTGGAAGCAGTATTTAACATGTTAATTTTTTCCCCCTCGGGACACCACTACCCCCTATATAACACAAAATGGGCCTTGCCGCGGGTACACCCGGAGCCCGAGCGCCGAGAGTTCTCCCGGCCGCAGAGGCCTCGGTCGCCGGGAGAATTTCTCCGGCCCCTGCTCGAAATTTTCCAAAGTCCAGAATGCCTGCTTCTCCCAGCCTGTGTTAATACACATGTTAATTTAACATGTAAAATTACCAAGGACCATTTCCTCGGCCGCGGAGGCCTCGGTCGCCGCCAGAATTTTCTGGCTGCCCGCTCCCCATGGGTAGACGCGGAGCCCGAGCGCCGAGAGTTCTCCCGGCCGCGGAGGCCTCGGTCGCCGGGAGAATTTCTCCGGCCCCTGCTCGAAATTTTTCAAAGTCCAGAATGCCTGCTTCTCCCAGCATGTGTTAATACACATGTTAATTTAACATGTAATATTACCAATGACCTTTTCCTCGGCCGCGGAGGCCTCGGTCGCCGCCAGAATTTTCTGGCTGCCCGCTCCCCATGGGTAGACGCGGAGCCCGAGCGCCGAGAGTTCTCCCGGCCGCGGAGGCCTCGGTCGCCGGGAGAATTTCTCCGGCCCCTGCTCGAAATTTTTCAAAGTCCAGAATGCCTAGTTCTCCCAGCCTGTGTTAATACACATGTTAATTTAACATGTAAAATTAACAAGGATTATTATCCCGGCCGCAGAGGCCTCGGTCGCCGCCAGAAATTTCTGGCTCCCCGCTCAATGTATTGCAGAGTCCCGCAGGCTTGCTTCTCCAAGCCTGTGTTAATACACATGTTAATTTAACATGTAAAATTACAGAGGATTATTTCCCCGGCCGCGGAGGCCTCGGTCGCCGCCAGAATTTTCTGGCTGCCCGCTCAATGTATTGCAGAGTCCCGCAGGCTTGCTTCTCCAAGCCTGTGTTAATACACATGTTAATGTAACATGCAAAATCACCAATGACAAATTCCTCGGCCGCGGAGGCCTCGATCGCCGGGAAAATGTTCTGGCTCCCTGCTCGAATTTTTTTTCTAAGTCCCGATTCGCTATTACAGGCTGGCGCACGGAGTCCGAGGGGCGTAAATATGCCGGGTAGTGGTGCCTTCCGTCGCCGAGACATTTTACAATTGCCTGGGAGCAGTATTTAACATGTTAATTTTTTCCCCTCGGGACACCACTACCCCCTATATAACCCAAAATGGGCCTTGCCAAGGGGGCGCGCAACGCCCGAGCGCGGGCGTTTTTCCCGGCCGCCGAGGCCTCCATCGCCGGGAGAATGTCTTCAGCTATTTGCTAGATTTCCCGATTCGCCCCGCACGGCAAACAACCACGAACGAGGTGGTTTTCGAGAGTTCTTCCGGCCGCGGAGGCCTCGGCCGCCGGGAGAATTTCTCCGGCCCCTGTTCGAAATTTTTCTAAGACCAGAATGCCTGCATCTCCCAGCCTGTGTTAATACACATGTTAATTTAACATGTAAAATCACCAAGGACCATTTCCTCGGCCGCGGAGGCCTCGGTCGCCGCCAGAATTTTCTGGCTGCCCGCTCCCCATGGGTAGACGCGGAGCCCGAGCGCCGAGAGTTCTCCCGGCCGCGGAGGCCTCGGTCGCCGGGAGAATTTCTGCGGCCCCTGCTCGAAATTTTTCAAAGTCCAGAATGCCTGCTTCTCCCAGCATGTGTTAATACACATGTTAATTTAACATGTAATATTACCAATGACCTTTTCCTCGGCCGCGGAGGCCTCGGTCGCCGCCAGAATTTTCTGGCTGCCCGCTCCCCATGGGTAGACGCGGAGCCCGAGCGCCGAGAGTTCTCCCGGCCGCGGAGGCCTCGGTCGCCGGGAGAATTTCTCCGGCCCCTGCTCGAAATTTTTCAAAGTCCAGAAT